>NC_092111.1:23844224-24144224 GCF_045679555.1 Salvelinus alpinus | reverse complement strand
CAGGCAGAGGGGAAATGTCAATCATATCAAGCCTGATTGAATACTCATGGGCAAGCTCTTCAACTTGTTCTCTCCACTCGCCAGCTACCATCCCATGTACCAGAACGCTGCTATTGGCGAGGACACTCACACCACTGTTAAGGCTTCAGGTTCTACCAACAAAATACAACCTAGCACTCTGGTACCCTGCAAACCATGATCCGTTTTGTATCTTACATGAGTCAAATGTAATGGAGTCTGTTTCACATATTGTTAATGGTTGCTGTTCATACAAGGACTTATACATCGCTAGACATGACCGCTTCGTCAACCTGATAGCTAATGAGGTGAGACAGGCAGTAACACCATCAGTGCATATTCATGCATGTTGATGATGTTTTCTTGTATACCAAATATGTCAGATGTTGTTGTTGCTGTGGGGGAGGCCGGAGGGAGGTGCTGGAGGCCAGAGGGAGGGGTTCGGATAGTGTTGTTGTGAGGGAGGCCGGAGGGAGGTGCTGGAGGCCAGAGGGAGGGGTTCAGATAGTGTTGTTCTGAGGGAGGCCGGAGGGAAGTGCTCATATTGGAAGTGGATTGCTATTTTCACCCGTAAGTGGAGCAGGCCTTTGCTGACAAGTTGCTGAAATACCAGGTTATCAGTGCAAACTTGTAGTGCTGATATTTGGGAGTCTTGGACATGTACATAGGCTGACAGTGGCCTTCAGATTGCAGGCCTGCATAGGAAAAAGGCAAAGCAGCTAGCGAGGTACTGCTCTGTGTCAGGTGTCATGGGTAGCCTTACTGTATGGAGAAGAAGTTTCTTTCTGTGTCCATACTGTATATCAGTGGAGGCTGCTGAGGGGAGGACGGCTCATAATAATGGCTGGAACGGCGAATGAAATGGCATTAAAAACATGGAAACCATGTTTGATGTATTTGATACCATTCTACTTATTCTGCTCCAGCCGTTACCACGAGCCCAGTTAAGGTGCCACCAACCTATTGTGTTGTATATCCATGACCTATGAAATGTTTGAATCATTCTCAACTGTAATGTGATTTGTGGATTCATATAAAATATTTAAAACGTTTGTGTAGGTCAATGGCTTCTCCCACAGGTCCACATTTTTCAGGTTTACAGTCATCCACCATGTTCAAGATCCTCCTGAAAAATAAAAAGATGAGTGGAGCTGTATTGGACACCCTTCAGAAACCGACCACCATCATCACTTGCCAGTCCCTGCCCACTGGGCACACATTGGTTGAACCAACGTTATGTCCATGTCATTTCAATGAAATTACATCGAACCAACGTGGAATAGATGTTTAATTGACGTCTGTCCCAGTGGTTGAAATGGAACCCACAGGGGAAAGAGACAGGGTGACACAGAAACCCAGAAAGTCCAGGCAGAAATGACTGAGAGGCCTCAACTGGTGTGACCTGGGAAAACTGGCTCCAAACCGAGATGCAGGACAATTGTCAACAGTCTGTGTCAAGTACGTCTGTGTGTGTGTGCGCATGCATGCGTGCAAGTAGAAAGAAGGAGACTCCACTTCACTTTTAGCGCAAAATAAAGTAGTTTTTATTTAGGAAGTAGAAAAAGACAACATTCATACATTTTATTTAAAAAAAACATTGGCAAACTCAAACCTTTTCAGAGATAGTTGACGTACCTTTTACAGTATTAGTGCAAACCCTCTATAAGAGTTTAAGAGTCCTTCAAGTTACTCTGCATTTGACCTTTGGATCACCGACAGCAGCATAGTATAGTCCCACCAAGGACCCAGATGAATTACGATAGTTGCACCTCTGTGATTGCATCAAGAGTGGATTGTCTTCATGTTAGTTGAGGATGAGGCACATGTTGAGATGATACAGTACATCAGGTCTCACAGCCAATGACAGAGCTTATTCCAGCTGACTCCAAGATGGCTGCCTTCTGGAACAGTACATTCTGATTGCTTATCTGAAGTGCAAGTGATGATGATGATGTGCAATTTGTATGCGTTACAGTTATATGGGACAGTATGTGTGTGTCTGTGTGTGTCTCCATCCTACACGTCAACAGGCCTGTGTGTGTTGTGTGTGTGTCTGTGAGGACAGCAGGCGTGCAGCAGCACCTTGCGTATGTCTCTGTTCCTCAGGCTATACAGCAGAGGGTTGAGCAGAGAGTTCCCTGCCGCCGGCACTAACGTAGCGTACGTATACAGGGGCGAGCTAGATGCATCGCCCAGCAAACCGTAAAGGGCGAAGGGCGTCCAGCAGCTGACGAACACTCCGAGGACTAACAACAGCCGAGAGAGGCCCTTCCCCTGGCCCCCGTGCTTGCTCTTGTACGATTGGTCATCAGGCAGGAAGTGCCTCTGCGTGGCGATGGCGTGAGCGTGCCGCCTAGCGACGCGGCAGATCCCGGTGTATAGCTGCAGCGTTACCATGACGACCAGCAGAAAGCCGCCACAAAGCAACGACAGGTACGTCCGGGTCAGGGGTCGCGCCACGGAACAGGATGTGATGTCATTGAGGCAGTGCCACCCCAGCATCGGGCCCGAGCCGATCAGACATGACCCCAGCCAGACGAGTGCCAGCAGACCAGCGGCGCATCGACGCGAGTGGCGGGAGCCGTAGGTCAGGGCGTGACTTAGCGACAGGTAACGGTCCAGCGCCACGCCCATCAGGCTGAGGAGGGAGGCGGTCAGTGATGTCGCCAGAAGCCCTGATGTCATCAGATCTGACCAATCCGTGGGCTCCACACAGAACAGGAAGAGGAAGTGCAGGATCAAGGCCACGCCTGCAAGCAGGTCGGCCAATGCCAGGCTGGCGAGGAGCAGGAAGACAGGGGCACGGAGAGAAGGCGTGGCCAAGATGGCCGCCACTACAATGGTGTTCTCGGACACAATAAGGGTTCCGGAGACGCACAGTACCACTCCCCATAGGCTGAGAGGAGAGGCCTCAGGAATGGTTGTGGGATCTGATTGGTCCAGCTGGGAAAGGGGCGAAGTCATCCCTGAACCTGAAGACTCCTCGAACCAGATGTCCGAGTCATTCTGGGTCATCATGGGTCACACACACGACACCTGAGAGAGAGCGAGAGAGAGAGAAGACAGAGATGTTAACAAACAATGTCACGGAACTAATAGTAGCAAGTCTCCCTCTGTTCCTGCATGTGGTTTGTTATTGTTACTTAACAACAGCAGACAGACACCCTGCACTGGGGCTGCATCTAGTCTACAGTGGCTTCCTCTCCTCGTCTCTTCTCCTGCATCTCAATAGTTTACAGTAGCTTCCTCTCCTCGTCTCCTCTCCTGCATCTCAATAGTTTACAGTAGCTTCCTCTCCTCGTCTCCTCTCCTGCATCTCAATAGTCTACAGTGGCTTCCTTTCCACATCTTCTATCCTGCATCTCAATAGTCTACAGTGGCTTCCTTTCCTCGTCTCCTGTCCTGCATCTCGATATTCTACAGTGGCTTCCTCTCCACTTCTGCATCTCAATAGTCTACAGTAGCTTCCTCTCCTCGTCTCTTCTCCTGCATATCAATAGTTTACATTAGCTTCCTCTTCTCGTCTCTTCTCCTGCATCTCAATAGTTTACAGTAGCTTCCTCTCCTCATCTCCTCTCCTGCATCTCAATAGTCTACAGTGGCTTCCTTTCCACATCTTCTATCCTGCATCTCAATAGTCTACAGTGGCTTCCTTTCCTCGTCTCCTGTCCTGCATCTCGATATTCTACAGTGGCTTCCTCTCCACTTCTCCTGCGTCTCAATAGTCTACAGTGGCTTCCTCTCTTGGGTCTTAGGCCACTTCGGCATCTGCCAAAAGGTCTGGGCATTTATGGCACAGGAGGTAGTGCACTTGAACCACAGTGATACTGGTTCATCTCAAAGGAGAGACTTTGCATGCTCCTCACATTACTATGGGACCATTCCATTTCATTGCCTGATATCTACTCTTCTCTCTCCAAAGTGTGCACTTGTTCACTCCCCTCAAGCAATGTAAGAGATATGTGATGAAGAAGCCCTGTCTAGCCTATATGTATGTCTAGCCAATGCTTTTAAATATACAAGGGGGAGTGAACGAGTACACACTCCAGGGAGAAAGTGGAGAAGACAGAATTGGAATGCAGTCCTTCTGGTGTCTCCTCTCCACTCTTCTCCTATTGTGCCGTGTGGAGTGTTGTGTAACAGTTGCCCACTAGCTTGGAAAACCATGTCCTCATGCTTTATCTCTGATATAAATTGGGGTTTACATACACATGACATACACTGCCCCCACACACAGACTGACATACAGACAGACACTACAGAAGATCTTACCTTCTAACAAGACCTTGATCACGATTCTTTCAAATCAGCTCTGTTGACAGAGAATCCAGGAGACTGTGATGCTGTCTATGTCCAGCTTGTCTCGTGGTATATGATGGTTGGTAATATCTCAGTAAGGCTTGTCTGTCCCCATCAGAGTAATAACATATCCTCCTTGCGATTAGGTTGTCTCCGTTTCTCCGGTGGTGAACACCGGAATGACTGGATGGATCTCCTGCGCGAATGTTCCTTCACTAGGGAAGGTCTGACTGACGTCAGTTGTGGCAGGCTTTAGCCAATGAGGCGCTCGGAGAGACGGGAGTGTGGGGTGGGATGGGGGGGCTCCTGTAGAGTAATTTCATTCAGAAAAATGCGGCAGCTTCCCGCCCCTCCCACTGCGGCTTGACTCGCGCGCAACTTTTCCTTAAAAATGTCGGACAGGCGCTTCCGAAACACTCGCACGCACACACACACACACCGCAGTAGAGGTTCTTGTAAGTGTAAATGGTTGAGAGCGAGAAAAGGGCGTATGGGGGGGGGGGGCTCGCAGCGTAGGGGGGCTCGCACCTAGAGGAGCTGTCCAAGGTTCTGAAACGTAGTTGTATGCTAGAATTTGCTTGCATAATCGATTGTTGTCATTTATTTTTTGGCAGTATTGAATAAGACTATGAGAAAATATTTGAGGTCATATGTCTAATTCTCTGCAGAATTAAAAAAGTTAACAAAAACGTGTACGTCATTCAATAAGCAAGAGCGAAATAGGATCTAAGTGCATGAATAGCCTACATGCAGTGTCCTAAGGTGAGTCACTGGCTAAGCACCCTTTGTCTCGGATGAATCATACATGATCATTTCGTGACCTAAATGCGCAAGACATAGTTCTGAGATATTGAGCATCAAAGTTTTCACATCCCAGAATTCAAAACTGTTTTGTAGTGTTTTGCTTTTTCTTAAAGGTACCTAAAGTGCAGAGTATCAATATCTTGTAACATTTGTAATCCGTTTTTTTAGGGGGATGCAATCGCAGATAGATTCTGGCTCCGAAATGTCAGTCTGTGTTCAGCTATAAGGTTCTATCTGACACTTCTGAATTAGACATTAAGACATTAAGACAACTGTAGCTATTTAAATACATAAATGATATAATAACACTATTTTACCAAGATAGAGTCAGAGCACATTAAGAAATGTATTAGACGAATTACTGTCGTCACTGAACAACCACGTGACAACATCAACTTTCTAGTTTTTCATTTTTTCACTTAAAATGTATTTTTTCAAACATCTATCTTCACAGATATATGAAGAACCATCTAAAGATCAATTAAATATGACTATACATTTTTTTAAATGTCAGATAGAACCTTATAGTCCCAAGGTCTCGATTTGAGAAAAAGTGCGTAGGCTAAAGATCTATCTCTCTCTAGGCCTACATGTCCCTGGGTGTTTTGAAAGGCACGAAATTTAACATGTATAGGTTTACTATCTATTTTGAAACATGAACAGGTGATTAATGTTGATTGGTTAATGATGTAGGCTATCTGATGAGAGATGATTGATAGATATATCTGGGAAACCCGGTCATGGATGATTTACCTGGCAACTGAGATTCTCGGTTTCCCCGGTAATACAAAACAGCGTAAGTGGGCTGCAGTGGTTGCTGCAATGTGTCTACGTGATTACGCACGGGCCACGGCACTGCGCAGAGAGGGGGACACTCATTTTGTCGTTGACATAGAACCATGTAAGGAAACGGACTTCCGGTTCTCTTTGGGAGAAATGTATAGCATTACGTAATTTACACATTAGAGGGAAAACTGAGATAGGGAGATATTATAGTTCAGCCTATTATATGACACTGAACAAAAAATATAAAGGCAACATGCAATAATTTCAAAGATTTTACTGAGTTACAGTTCATATAAGGAAATCAGTCAATTTAAATATATTCATTAGGCCCTAATCGATGGATTTCACATCACTGTGAATAGATATGCATCTGTTGGTCACAGATACCTTAAAAAAAAGGTAGAGGCCTGGATCAGAAAACCAGCCACGCAGCGCGACACATCTCCTTCGAATACAGTTGATTAGGCTGTTGATTGTGGCCTGTGGAATTTTGTCCCACTCCTCTTCAAAGGCTGCTCGAAGTTGCTGGATATTGTCGGGAACTTGAACATGCTGTCGTACATGTCGATCCAGAGCATCCCAAACATGAAATGGGTGACATGTCTGGTGAGTATGCAGGCCATGGAAGAACTGGGACATTTTCAGCTTCCAGGAATTGTGTAGAAATCCTTGCAACATTATCATGCTGAAACATGAGGTGAGAGCAGCAGATGACTGGCACGACAATGGGCCTCAGGATCTCGTCAAGGTATAATTTTCATTCAAATTGCCATCGATAAAATGCAATTGTGTTCGTTGTCTGTAGCTTATGCCTGCCCATACCATAACCCCACCACCACCATGGGGCACTCTGTTCACAACATGGACATCAGCAAATGGCTCGCACAATTGAAAACGGGGTTCATCTGTGAAGAGCACACTTCTCCAGCGTGCCAGTGGCCATCGAAGGTGAGCATTTGCCCACTGAAGTCAGTTACGACGCCGAACTGCAGTTAGGTCAAGACCCTGGTGAGGACGATGAGCACGCAGATAAGCTTCTCTGAGATGGTTTCTGACAGTTTGTGCAGAAATTATTTGGTTATGCAAATCCACAGTTTCATCAGCTGTCCGGGTGGCTGGTCTCAGACGATCCCGCAGGTGAAGAAGCCGGATGTGGAGGTCCTGGGCTGGACTGGTTACACGTGGTTTGCAGTTGTGAGGCCGGTTGGAACTACTGCCAAATTCTCTACAATGATGTTGGAGGTGGCTTATGGTAGAGAAATAAACATTAAATTATCTGGCAACGGCTCTTTTATTTTAGCTCATGAAACATGAGACCAACACTTTTACATTTTTGTTCAGTGTACTTCAGCCTTCTAGACGTCACAGAAATTGGATGGAGTGTTGCACCACAGTAACCCGATGAGCTAAAGCCTAGGCAGCAACAAGGGGAGCTTACGCAAGTGTTCAGGTTTCAGGTATGATTAACCTCCTAATCAAGTATGTGTGGTTCACCGAACCACCTCTGTTACACTACCTTTTAACACATAGATGGGCTAGATAGAGAGGAGACAGGCGGTTAGATCTGTTCCTTACAGTCTGACTGCCCTCAGGTGGGATTTATGAGCTGTTAACGGGAAGCTCAAGCTGGTGCTCATGTGACTGCGGAAATTCCTCGGTTATCTAACAGGCACACATACTGCCTCTCCCCCTACACACACACACACCTCTTTGACGCTCCAGCACAAATCGATGTGTGAGAGGAGGGAGAGGATGGAGAAGGGAGAGGAGGAGAGGAGAGGAGAGGAGGTTGGGTTGTGTGTGTGGGAGGAGTGTATGTGATGGAGAAGGCATGTGTTTGTATGAGGTGAAGGTGACAAGTGTTTATTCAAATCAAATGTATATATAAAGCCGTTCTACATCAGCTGATATATCAAAGTGCTGTACAGAAACCCAGCCTAAAACCCCAAACAGCAAGCAATGCAGGTGTAGAAGAATGGTGGCTAGGAAAAACTACCTAGAAAAGCCAAAACCTAGGAAGAAACCTAGAGAGGAACCAGGCTATGAAGGGTGGCCTGTCCTCTTCTGGCTGTGCCGGGTGGAGATTATAACAGAACATGGCCAAGATGTTCAAATGTCCATAAATGACCAGCATGGTCAAATAATAATAATAATCACAGTAGTTGTCGAGGGTGCAGCAAGTCAGCACCTCAGGAGTAAATGTCAGTTGGCTTTTCATAGCCGATCATTAAGAGTATCTCTACCGCTCCTGCTGTCTCTAGAGAGTTGAAAACAGCAGGTCTGGGACAGGTAGCACGTCCGGTGAACAGGTCAGGGTTCCATAGCCGCAGGCAGGACAGTTGAAACTGGAGCAGCAGCACGGCCAGGTGGACTGGGGACAGCAAGGAGTCATCATGCCAGGTAGTCCTGAGGCATGGTCCTAGGGCTCAGGTCCTCCGAGAGAGAGAAAGAAAGAGAGAATTAGAGAGAGCATACTTAAATTCACACAGGACACCGGATAAGACAGGAGAAGTACTCCAGATATAACAAACTGACCCTAGCCCCCCGACACATAAACTACTGCAGCATAAATACTGGAGGCTGAGACAGGAGGGGTCAGGAGACACTGTGGCCCCATCCGATGATACCCCCGGACAGGGCCAAACAGTAAGGATATAACCCCACCCACTTTGCCAAAGCACAGCCCCCATACCACTAGAGGGATATCTTCAACCACCAACTTACCATCCTGAGACAAGGCCGAGTATAGCCCACAAAGATCTCCGCCACGGTACAACCCAAGGGGGGGGCGCCAACCCAGACAGGAAGATCACGTCAGTGACTCAACCCACTCAAGTGACGCACCCCTCCTAGGGACGGCATGAAAGAGCACCAGTAAGCCAGTGACTCAGCCCCTGTAAAAGGCTTAGAGGCAGAGAAACCCAGTGGAGAGAGGGGAACCGGCCAGGCAGAGACAGCAAGGGCGGTTCGTTGCTCCAGAGCCTTTCCGTTCACCTTCACACTCCTGGGCCAGACTACACTCAATCATATGACCCACTGAAGAGATGAGTCTTCAGTAAAGACTTAAAGGTTGAGACTGAGTCTGCGTCTCTCACATGGGTAGACAGACCATTCCATAAAAATGGAGCTCTATAGGAGAAAGCCCTGCCTCCAGCTGTTTGCTTAGAAATTCTAGGTACAATTAGGAGGCCTGCGTCTTGTGACCGTAGCGTACTTGTAGGTATGTACGGCAGGACCAAATTGGAAAGATAGGTAGGAGCAAGCCCATGTAATGCTTTGTAGGTTAGCAGTAAAACCTTGAAATCAGCCCTCGCCTTAACAGGAAGCCAGTGTAGGGAGGCTAGCACTGGAGTAATATGATCAATTTTTTTGGTTCTAGTCAGGATTCTAGTCAGGATTCTAGCAGCCGTATTTAGCACGAACTGAAGTTGCCTAGTTTATTGACTTAAAGCATTATTCATTGCAATGTGCGTGTGTCAATCAACATGTTAATTATACAGTTAGAAAGCAATGTATTGTCACGACTCCTACCGAAGGTGGCTCCCCTTCCTGTTCGGGTGGCGCTCGGCGGTCGTCGTCACCGGCCTACTAGCTGCCACTGATCCCTTTTTCCCCTTTCTGTTTATTGGTTTCACCTGTTTGTGTTTTAAGCTGATTAGTCAGGCTTTATTTACCAGCAGGCCCGCCTACTGGTGTGCGGGATTGTTTCGTGTACGTGTGTACACGTCTGTGTGTTACGGGTTCCCCATTTTTATGGGTTTTGCTGGACTGTTTAAGTTCCCCGTGTTTGGGGCATTTGTTTTGGTGTGCGCCCTTTGGTTCGGGGGGTTGGCTTATGTTCAAAGTTTTTTGTGCATAAAAAAGTATAGCACTAACCTGAACTCTCTGCTTCCTGCGCCTGACTTCTCACCCACTACACCCCGGTCGTTACAGAATCCGCACCTTCATGGAGTCAGCAGGAGCAGCTGCCAACCCCCTTCCATCGATGGAGGAACGTGTCCTCCATCACACCACCGTTCTCCATCGGATAGGATCGGCGATGGATCAAATGATGGAGAGAATGGACCGATGGGAGAGGAGTGGTCTCCTCTCTGCCCCTCCGGTTCCTCCATCGATGGATCCACCTTCTCCTCCCTCCGCGTCCGGCTCCGGCGCTCTCCATCTTGCGCTCCCGAGGGATTATGATGGAGCAGCGGCTGGGTGCCAGGGTTTTTTGCTCCAACTTGAACTGTACCTGGCGACTATGAGGCCAACTCCATCGGGAGAGGAGAGTGTGAGTGTCCTCGTCTCCTGCCTGACGGGTCGTGCTCTGGAGTGGGCCAACGCGGTCTAGACTCGGCGAAGGAGCACTACCCAGGTGAGCGACTGTTTCATCTTAGGCAGGAGAAGAGGAGCGCGCAGGATTTCGCATTGGAGTTCCGGACCTTGGCCGCTGGGGCTGGGTGGAACGACAGGGCCCTGATAGACCACTACCGGTGTAGTCTCCGGGAGGACGTCCGCAGGGAGCTAGCGTGTCGGGACGCCGCTCTCTCCCTGGACGAACTAATAGACATGTCTATCCGGCTGGACAATCTGCTGGCTGCTCGCGGGCGTTCGGAGAGGGTCCTGTCCGTTCCACCGCCTAGCACTCCCGCTCCCATTCCTATGGAGTGAGGGGGGGGCCGTGCCGAGCGGTACCGGAGGAGGAGGCTCCTCCTGCACCAGCTGTAGTCGGAGAGGACACACGGCCGATCGGTGCTGGGGGGGGGCCCCTCTGGGAGTCGAGAGGGCAGGCGGAACACTTCTCGGTCACCCCAGGTGAGTCAGCACCAAACTCACTCAGAACCCCCTGTTGGTCACATGTTTGTCTTGATTTTTTTCCTTGACTTTTTTCCCTCTTCCCAGCATAAGGCGCTAATCGATTCAGGCGCAGCTGGGAACTTTATGGATCGCGGACTCGCCATTAAGCTGGGTGTTCCGTTAGTGCCGATAGATTCCCCCTTCCCCGTGCACTCCCTAGATAGCCGACCATTACGGTCAGGGGAACACTACGGTCTTGTTGTGGATCGGTTTTCTAAGTCCTGTCGTTTCCTCCCGTTGCCCGGTCTCCCTACAGCCCTACAGACTGCGGAGGCGCTATTTACCCACGTCTTCCGGCACTACGGGGTGCCGGAGGACATCGTCTCTGATCGGGGTCCCCCGAGAGTAATGGGCAGGTGGAGAGAGTGAACCAGGAGGTGGGTAGGTTTCTGAGGTCGTATTGCCAGGACCGGCCAGGGGAGTGGTCTAGGTACGTCCCATGGGCGGAGTTGGCCCAGAACTCACTCCGTCACTCCTCAACGAACCTATCACCATTTCAGTGTGTGTTGGGCTACCAGCCGGTCCTGGCCCCTTGGCATTCGAGTCAGACCGAGGCTCCTGTGGTGGAGGAGTGGGTACAGCGCTCCAAGGAGACCTGGAGCCGTCCAGGAATCCCTCAAACAAGCCAGTGGACGGCAGAAGAGGAGTGCTGACCGCCACTGCAGTGAGGCCCCCGTGTTTGTGCCGGGGGACAGGGTCTGGCTCTCGACCCGAAACCTACCCCTCCGCTTGCCCTGCCAGAAGCTGGGGCTGCAGTGTGTGGGGCCCTTCAAAGTCCTGAGGAGGATAAACGAGGTGTGTTATAGATTACAACTCCCTTCCCATTATCGCATTAACCCCTCGTTTCATGTGTCTTTCCTCAGGCCGGTGGTAGCTGGTCCCCTGCAGGACGGTGAGGTGCCGGAGGTCCCCCCGCCCCCTCTGGACATCGAGGGGTCCCCGGTGTATACGATACGGGCCATTCTGGACTCGAGACGCCGGGTGAGGGGCCTGCAGTACCTCGTGGACTGGGAGGGGTACGGTCCGGAGGAGAGGTGCTGGGTACCGGTGGGGGACATCTTGGACCCGTCACTGTTGAGGGATTTCCATCGCCTCCTTCCGGATCGCCCTGCGCCTCGCCCTCCGGGTCGCCCTCGAGGCCGGTGTCGGCGCGCTGCGGGAGCCGCACGTCAGGGGGGGTACTGTCACGACTCCTACCGAAGGTGGCTCCCCTTCCTGTTCGGGTGGCGCTCGGCGGTCGTCGTCACCGGCCTACTAGCTGCTACTGATCCCTTTTTCCCCTTTCTGTTTATTGGTTTCACCTGTTTGTGTTTTAGGCTGATTAGTCAGGCTTTATTTACCAGCAGGCCCGCCTACTGGTTGTGCGCGATTGTTTGGTGTACGTGTGTACACGTCTGTGTGTTACGGGTTTCTCATTGTTATGGGTTTTGCTGGACTGTTTAAGTTCTCCGTGTTTGGGGCATTTGTTTTGGTGTGCGCCCTTTGGTTCGTGGGGTTGGCTTATGTTCATCGTTTTTTGTGCATAAAAAAGTATAGCACTAACCTGAACTCTCTGCTTCCTGCGCCTGACTTCTCACCCACTACACCCCGGTCGTTACAGAATCCGCACGTTCATGGAGTCAGCAGGAGCAGCTGCCAACCCCCTTCCATCGATGGAGGAACGTGTCCTCCATCACACCACCGTTCTCCATCGGATAGGATCGGCGATGGATCAAATGATGGAGAGAATGGACCGATGGGAGAGGAGTGGTCTCCTCTCTGCCCCTCCGGTTCCTCCATCGATGGATCCACCTTCTCCTCCCTCCGCGTCCGGCTCCGGCGCTCTCCATCTTGCGCTCCCGAGGGATTATGATGGAGCAGCGGCTGGGTGCCAGGGTTTTTTGCTCCAACTTGAACTGTACCTGGCGACTATGAGGCCAACTCCATCGGGAGAGGAGAGTGTGAGTGTCCTCGTCTCCTGCCTGACGGGTCGTGCTCTGGAGTGGGCCAACGCGGTCTAGACTCGGCGAAGGAGCACTACCCAGGTGAGCGACTGTTTCATCTTAGGCAGGAGAAGAGGAGCGCGCAGGATTTCGCATTGGAGTTCCGGACCTTGGCCGCTGGGGCTGGGTGGAACGACAGGGCCCTGATAGACCACTACCGGTGTAGTCTCCGGGAGGACGTCCGCAGGGAGCTAGCGTGTCGGGACGCCGCTCTCTCCCTGGACGAACTAATAGACATGTCTATCCGGCTGGACAATCTGCTGGCTGCTCGCGGGCGTTCGGAGAGGGTCCTGTCCGTTCCACCGCCTAGCACTCCCGCTCCCATTCCTATGGAGTGAGGGGGGGGGCCGTGCCGAGCGGTACCGGAGGAGGAGGCTCCTCCTGCACCAGCTGTAGTCGGAGAGGACACACGGCCGATCGGTGCTGGGGGGGGGCCCCTCTGGGAGTCGAGAGGGCAGGCGGAACACTTCTCGGTCACCCCAGGTGAGTCAGCACCAAACTCACTCAGAACCCCCTGTTGGTCACATGTTTGTCTTGATTTTTTTCCTTGACTTTTTTCCCTCTTCCCAGCATAAGGCGCTAATCGATTCAGGCGCAGCTGGGAACTTTATGGATCGCGGACTCGCCATTAAGCTGGGTGTTCCGTTAGTGCCGATAGATTCCCCCTTCCCCGTGCACTCCCTAGATAGCCGACCATTACGGTCAGGGGAACACTACGGTCTTGTTGTGGATCGGTTTTCTAAGTCCTGTCGTTTCCTCCCGTTGCCCGGTCTCCCTACAGCCCTACAGACTGCGGAGGCGCTATTTACCCACGTCTTCCGGCACTACGGGGTGCCGGAGGACATCGTCTCTGATCGGGGTCCCCCGAGAGTAATGGGCAGGTGGAGAGAGTGAACCAGGAGGTGGGTAGGTTTCTGAGGTCGTATTGCCAGGACCGGCCAGGGGAGTGGTCTAGGTACGTCCCATGGGCGGAGTTGGCCCAGAACTCACTCCGTCACTCCTCAACGAACCTATCACCATTTCAGTGTGTGTTGGGCTACCAGCCGGTCCTGGCCCCTTGGCATTCGAGTCAGACCGAGGCTCCTGTGGTGGAGGAGTGGGTACAGCGCTCCAAGGAGACCTGGAGCCGTCCAGGAATCCCTCAAACAAGCCAGTGGACGGCAGAAGAGGAGTGCTGACCGCCACTGCAGTGAGGCCCCCGTGTTTGTGCCGGGGGACAGGGTCTGGCTCTCGACCCGAAACCTACCCCTCCGCTTGCCCTGCCAGAAGCTGGGGCTGCAGTGTGTGGGGCCCTTCAAAGTCCTGAGGAGGATAAACGAGGTGTGTTATAGATTACAACTCCCTTCCCATTATCGCATTAACCCCTCGTTTCATGTGTCTTTCCTCAGGCCGGTGGTAGCTGGTCCCCTGCAGGACGGTGAGGTGCCGGAGGTCCCCCCGCCCCCTCTGGACATCGAGGGGTCCCCGGTGTATACGATACGGGCCATTCTGGACTCGAGACGCCGGGTGAGGGGCCTGCAGTACCTCGTGGACTGGGAGGGGTACGGTCCGGAGGAGAGGTGCTGGGTACCGGTGGGGGACATCTTGGACCCGTCACTGTTGAGGGATTTCCATCGCCTCCTTCCGGATCGCCCTGCGCCTCGCCCTCCGGGTCGCCCTCGAGGCCGGTGTCGGCGCGCTGCGGGAGCCGCACGTCAGGGGGGGTACTGTCACGACTCCTACCGAAGGTGGCTCCCCTTCCTGTTCGGGTGGCGCTCGGCGGTCGTCGTCACCGGCCTACTAGCTGCTACTGATCCCTTTTTCCCCTTTCTGTTTATTGGTTTCACCTGTTTGTGTTTTAGGCTGATTAGTCAGGCTTTATTTACCAGCAGGCCCGCCTACTGGTTGTGCGCGATTGTTTGGTGTACGTGTGTACACGTCTGTGTGTTACGGGTTTCTCATTGTTATGGGTTTTGCTGGACTGTTTAAGTTCTCCGTGTTTGGGGCATTTGTTTTGGTGTGCGCCCTTTGGTTCGTGGGGTTGGCTTATGTTCATCGTTTTTTGTGCATTAAAAAGTATAGCACTAACCTGAACTCTCTGCTTCCTGCGCCTGACTTCTCACCCACTACACCCCGGTCGTTACATGTATAGACAGGAATTAACAACACATTGTATATATACACCACATAAATACGCATTTGACAAAATACACATGTCATTGTGTGACAGTGTCTATACAGTTCCTGTAATATCTTAGCTCAAAGCCTAGGGTTTAGCACAATGCTTAGGGTTTAGCTCAATAACCAGGGTTTAGCTCAATTTCTAGGGTTTAGCTCAATTTCTAGGGTTTAGCTCAATACCTTGGGTTTAGCTCAATACCTAGGGTTTAGCTCAATCCCTAGGTTTTAGCTCAATGACTGGGGTTTAGATAAATACCTAGGGTTTATTTCAAGGCCTAGGGTTTAGCTCAATGCGTAGGATTTAGCTCAATGTCTAGGGTTTAGCTCAATATGTAGGGTTTAGCTCAATGCCCAGGGTTTAGCTCAATAACCAGGGTTTAGCACAACGCCCAGGGTTTAGCTCAATTCCCAGGGTTTAGCTCAATGGCTAGGGTTTAGCTCAATAACTAGGGTTTAGCTCAATAACTAGGGTTTAGCTCAATGCATAGGATTTATCTCAATATCTAGGGTTTAGCTCAATAGGTAGGGTTTAGCTCAATGAGTTTAGCTCAATTCCAAGGGTTTAGCTCAATAACTAGGGATTATTTCAACACCTAGGTTTTAGCTCAATACCAAGGGTTATGCTCAATGCCTAGGGTTTAGCTCAATGAGTTTAGCTCAATGCCCAGGGTTTAACTCAATACATAGGGTTTAGGTCAATGCCTAGGGTTTAGCTCAATGCATAGGGTTTAGCTCAATGCCTAGGGTTTATATCAATGCCTAGGGTTTAGCTTAATGCCTAGAATTTAGCTCAACAACTAGGGCTTAGCTCAACGAGGTTAGCTCAACGCCTAGGGTTAAGCTCAAAACCTAGTTTTTAGCTCAATGCCTATGGATTCGCTCAATGCCCAGAGATGAGCTCAATCAGTTTAGCTCAATGCCTAGGGTTTAGCTCAATGCCTAGGGTGGGCTCAATATCTAGGGGTTAGCTCAATACCTAGGGTTTAGCTAAATGCCTAGGGATTAGCTCAATTCTTAGGGTTTAGCTCAAAGCCTAGGGTTTAGCACAATGCCTAGGGTTTAGCTCAATACCTAGGGTTTAGCTCAATCCCTAAGTTTTAGCTCAATGCCTAGGGTTTAGCTCAATGACTGGGGTTTAGCTAAATCCCTAGGGTTTAGCTCAAGGCCTAGGGTTTAGCTCAAGGCCTAGGGTTTAGCTCAATGCGTAGGATTTAGCTCAATGTCTAGGGTTTAGCTCAATACGTAGGGTTTAGCTCAATGCCCAGGGTTTAGGTCAACGCCCAGGGTTTAGCTCAATGCCCAGGGTTTAGCTCAATAACTAGGGTTTAGCTCAATAACTAGGGTTGAGCTCAATGCCTAGGATTTATCTCAATATCTAGAGTTTAGCTCAATGCCTAGGGTTAGCTCAATGCCTAGGGTTTAGCTCAATTCCTAAGGTTTAGCTCAACGCCCAGGGTTTATCTCAATACCTAGGGTTTAGCTCAATGCTTAACCTCAATGCCTGAAGTTTAGCTCAATGCCCAGGTTTTAGCTCAAAGCCTAGGGTTTAGCTCAATGCCTAGGGTTTAGCTCAATGCCTAGGATTTAGCTCAATGCCCAGGGTTTCGCTCAATGCCTAGGGTTTAGCTCAATGTCTAGGGTGAAGCTCAATGCATTCAGCTCAATGCCTAGGGTTTACCTCAATGCCTAGGATTGAGCTCAATATCTAGGGGTTAGCTCAATGCCTAGGGTTTAGCTCAATGCCTAGGGATTAGCTCAATTCCTAGGGTTTAGCTCAAAGCCTAGGGTCTAGCACAATGCCTAAGGTTTAGCTCAGTACCTAGGGTTTAGCTCACTGAATTTAACTTAATGCAAAGGGTTTAGCTCAATGAAATGATCTCAATCCCGGGGTTTTAGCTCACTGCCTAGGGTATAGCTCAATGGATTTAGGGTTTAGCTCAATGGATTTAGGGTTTAGCTCAATGAGTTTAGGGTGTAGGACAATGCATAGGATTTAGCTCAATGCATAGGGTTTAGCTCAATGTATAGGGTTCAGCTCAATATCTAGGGGTTAGCTCAATAGGTAGGGTTTAGCTCAATGAGTTTAGCTCAATGCCTAGGGTTTAGATCAATGCCCCGGGATTAGCTCAATGCCTAGGGTTTAGCTCAATGCCTCGGGATTAGGTCAATAACAAGGATTTAGCTCAAAGCCTAGGGTTTAGCACAATGCCTACGGTTTTGCTCAATGCATAGGGTTCAGCTCAATATCCAGGGTTTAGCTCAATGCGTAGGGTTTAGCTCAATGAGTTTAGCTCATTGCATAGGGACTAGCTCAATACCCAGGATTTAGCTCAATATCTAGAGTATAGCTCGATGAGTTTAGCTCAACACCTAGGTTTTAGCTCAATGCCTGGGGATTAGCTCAATGCCTAGGGTGTAGCTCAATACTTAGGGTTAAGCTCAATGAATTTAGCTTAATGCCTAGAGCTTTGCCCAATAACTAGGTTTTAGCTCAATGCCAAGGGTTTAGCTCATTGCCTAGGGTTTAGCTCAATACATAGGGATTAGCTCAATACCTAGGGTTTAGCTCAATGAGTTTAGCTCAATGCCCAGGGTTTAGCGCAATGCCAAGGGTTTAGCTCCATTTCTTTGGTTTAGGTCAATACTTGGGGTTTAGCTCAATGCCTTGGGTTTAGCTCAATGCCTGGGGTTTAGCTCAATAAGTTTAGCTCAATACCTAGGGTTTAGCTCAATGTCTAGGGTTTAGCTCAATGCATAGGGTTCAGCTCAATATCTAGGGTTTAGCTCAATGCGTAGGATTTAACTCAATAAGTTTAGCTCAATACCTAGAATTTAGCTCAATATCTAGAGTATAGCTCAATGAGTTTAGCTCAACACCTAGGTTTTAGCTCAATACATAGGGTTTAGCTCAATGCCTAATGTTTATCTCAATACCTAGGGTTTAGCTTAACGCCCAGGGTTAGCTCAATTCTTGGATTTAGCTCAATGCTTAACCTCAATGCCTGGGGTTTAGCTCAATGCCCAGGTTTTATCTTCAAGCCTAGGGTTTAGCTCAATGCCTAGGCTTAAGCTCACTGCCTAGGGTTTAGCTCAATACCTAGGGTTTAGCTCAATGAATTTAGCTTAATGCCTAGGGCTTTGTTCAATGCCTAGGGTTTAGCTCAATACCTAGGGTTTAGCTCAATACCTAGGGTTTAGCTCATTGCCAAGGGTTTTGCTCAATTTCTTTGGTTTAGGTCAACACTTGGGGTTTAGCTCAATGCCTTGGGTTTAGCTCAATACCTAGGGTTTAGCTCAATGAGTTTAACTCAATACCAGGGGTTTAAATCAATGTCTAGGGTTTAGCTAAATGCTTAGTGTTCAACTCAATACCTAGGGTTTAGCTCAATGCCAAATGTTTATCTCAATACCTAAGGTTAGCTTTACGCCCAGGGTTAGCTCAATTCCTAGGGATTAGCTCAATGCTTTACCTCAATGCCTGGGGTTTAGCTCAATGTCTAGGGTTTAGCTCAATGCATAGGGTTCAGCTCAATATCTACGGTTTAGCTCAATGCGTAGGGTTTAGCGCAATGAGTTTAGCTCAATGCATAGGGATTAGCTCAATACCTTGGATTTAGCTCAATATCTAGAGTATAGCTCAATGAGTTTAGCTCAACACCTAGGTTTAGCTCAATACCTAGGGTTTAGCTTAATGCCCAGGGTTAGCTCAAATCCTAGGGTTTAGCTCAATGCTTAACCTCAATATCTAGGGTTTAGCTCAATGTGTAGGGTTTAGCTCAATGAGTCTAGCTCAATGTCTAGGGATTATCTCAATGCCTAAGGATTAGCTCAATGCCTAGGGATTAGGTCAATGCATAGGGTTCAACTCAATATCTTGGGTTTAGCTCAATGCGTAGGCTTTAGCTCAATGAGTTTTGCTCAATGCCTAGGGATTAGCTCAATACCTAGGATTTAGCTCAACATCTAGAGTTTAGCTAAATTAGTTTACCTCAATGCCTTGGGATTAGCTCAATGCCTTGGGTTTAGCTGAAAGCCTAAAGTTTAGCTCAATCCCTTGGGTTTAGCTCAATCCCTTGGGTTTAGCTCAATCCCTTGGGTTTAGCTCAATCCCTAGGGTTTAGCTCAATGCCTGAGGTTTAGCTCAATGCCTGAGGTTTAGCTCAATGCCTAGGGTTTAGCTCAACACCTAGGTTTTAGCTCAACGCGTAGGTTTTAGCTCAATGCCTAGGGTTTAGTTCAATACCTAGGGTTTAGCTCAATGCCTTGGGTTTTCCTCAATGAGCTTAGCTCAGTTCCTATGGTTTAGCTCAATACCTTGGGTTTAGCTCAATACCTAGGGTTTAGCTCAATGCCTAGGGTTTAGCTCAATGCCTAGGGTTTAGCTCAATAATTAGGGTTTAGACCAATGCCTAGGGTTTAGCTCAACAACTTGGGTTTAGCGCAATGCGTAGGGTTTAGCTCAATGAGTTTAGCTCAATGCCTAGGGATTAGCTCAATACCTAGGATTTAGCTCAATATCTAGAGTATAGCTCAATGAGTTTAGCTCAACACCTAGGTTTTAGCTCAACAACTAGGTTTTAGCTCAATACCTAAGGTTTAGCTTAACGCCCAGGGTTAGCTCAATTCTAGGGTTTAGCTCAATGCTTAACCTCAATGCCTGGGGTTTAGCTCAATGCCCAGGTTTTATCCTCAAGCCTAGGGTTTAATTCAATGCCCAGGTTTTAATTCAATGCCTAGGCTTCAGCTCAATGCCTAGGGTTTTGCTCAATGCCTATAGTTTAGCTCAATGCCTAGGGTTTAGCTCAATACCTAGGCTTCAGCTCAATGCCTAGGGTTTTGCTCAATGCCTATAGTTTAGCTCAATGCCTAGGGTTTAGCTCAATACCTAGGGTTTAGCTCAATGAATTTAGCTTAATGCCTAGGGCTTTGCTCAATGCCTAGGTTTTAGCTCAATGCCAGGGGCTTAGCTCATTGCCTAGGGTTTAGCTCAAAACCTAGGGTTTATCTCGATGGCTAGGGTTTAGCTCAAAGAGTTTAGCTCAACGCCAAGGGTTTAGCTCAATGCCAAGGAAGGGTTTAGCTCAATTTTTGGGGTGTAGGTCAATACTTGGGGTTTAGCTCAATGCCTTGGGTTTAGCTCAATGCCTAGGGTTTAGCTCAATGAGTTTAGCTCAAAACCTAGGGTTTAGTTCAATGTCTATGGTTTAGCTCAATGCATAGGGTTCAGCTCAATATCTAGGGTTTAGCTCAATGAATAGGGTTTAGCTCAATGCATAGGGTTTTGCTCAATATCTAGGGTTTAGATCAATAGGTAGGGTTTAGCTCAATGAGTTTAGCTAAATGCCTAGGGTTTAAGTCAATGCCTCGGGACTAGCTCAATGCCTAGGGTTTAGCCCAATGCCTCGGGATTATCTCAATGCCTAGGGTTTAGCTCAACGCCAAGGGTTTAGCTCAATGACAAGAGTTTTGCTCAATTTCTTTGGTTTAGGTCAATACTTGGGGTTTAGCTCAATGCCCTGGGTTTAGCTCAATGCCTAGGGTTTAGCTCAATACCTAGGATTTAGCTCAATGTCTAGAGTTTAGCTAAATTAGTTTAGCTCAATGCCTAGGGTTTAGCTCAATTCCTAGGGTTGAGCTAAATACCTAGGGTTTAGCTAAATACCTAGGATTTAGCTCAATGCCTAGGGTTTAGCTCAATGAGTTTAGCTCAATGCCTTGGGTTTAGCTCAATGCCTTGCGTTTAGCTCAAAGCCTAGGGTTTAGCTCAATGCCTTGTGTTTAGCTCAATCCCTTGGGTTTAGCTCAATCCCTAGGGTTTAGCTCAATGCCTGGGTTTAGCTCAATGCCTGAGGTTGAGCTCAATGCCTATTGTTTAACTCAATGCCTAGGGTTTAGCTCAACACCTAGGTTTTAGCTCAATGCGTAGGTTTTAGCTCAATGCCTAGGGTTTAGCTCAGTGCCTAGGGTTTAGCTCAATACCTTGGGTTTAGCTCAATACCTAGGGTTTAGCTTAATCCCTAGGTTTTAATTCAATGCCCAGGGTTTAGCTTAATGAGTTTAGCTCAATACATAGGGTTTAGCTCAATGCATAGGGTTCAGCTCAATATCTAGGGTTTAGCACAATAGGTAAGGTTTAGTTCAATGAGTTTAGCTCAATGCCTAGGGTTTAGCTCAATGCCTAGGGCGTAGGTAAATACCTAGGATTTAGCTCAATATCTAGAGTTTAGCTCAATGAGTTTAGCTCAATGCCTTGTGTTTAGCTCAATGCCTTGTGTTTAGCTCAAAGCCAATCCCTGGGGTTTAGCTCAATCCCTTGGGTTTAGCTCAATCCCTGGGGTTTAGCTCAATGCCTGGGTTTAGCTCAATGCCTGAGGTTTAGCTCAATGCCTATTGTTTAACTCAATGCCTAGGGTTTAGCTCAACACCTAGGTTTTAGCTCAATGCGTAGGTTTTAGCTCAATGCCTAGGGTTTAGCTCAATGCCTTGGGTATAGCTAAATTCCAAGGGTTTCGCTCAATTCCAATGGTTTAGCTTAATACCTAGGGTTTAGCTAAATTCCGAGCGTTTTGCTCAATGTGTTTAGCTCAGTGGTTAGGGTTTAGCTCAGAACCTTGGGTTTAGCTCAATACCCAGGGTTTAGCTCAATTCCTAGGGTTTAGCTCAATGCCTGGGGTTTAGGTAAATGCCTAGGGTTTAGCTCAATCCCTAGGGTTTAGCTCAATCCCTAGGGTTTAGCTCAATGCCTAGGGTTTAGATCAATGCCTAGGGTTTAGATCAATGCCTAGGGTTTAGCTGAACAACTTGGGTTTAGCTCAACAACTTGGGTTTAACGCAATATCTAGTGTTTATCTCAATGCCTAGGGTTTAGCTCAATACCTAGGGTTTAACTCAATACCTAGGGTTTAGCTTAATCCCTAGGTTTTAATTCAATGCCTAGGGTTTAGCTTAATGAGTTTAGCTCAATGCATAGGGTTTAGCTCAATGCATAGGGTTTAGCTCAATGCATAGGGTCCAGCTCAATATCTAGGGTTTAGCATAATAGGTAAGGTTTAGTTCAATGAGTTTAGCCCAATGCCTATGGTTTAGCTCTAAGCCTACAGGTTTAGCTCAATGATTAGGGTTTAGCTCAATACCTAGGGTTTAGCTCAAAGCCTACAGGTTAAAATCAATGATTAGGGTTTAGGTCAACACCTAGGTTTTAGCTCAATGCCTAGGGCTTAGCTAAATACCTAGGATTTAGCTCAATATCTAGAATTTAGCTCAATGAGTTTAGCTCAATGCCTAGGGTTTTGCTCAATACCTAGGTTTTAGCTCAATATCTAGAATTTAGCTCAATGAGTTTAGCTCAATGAGTTTAGCTCAATGCCTAGGGTTTAGCTCAATACCTAGGGTTTAGCTCAATGCCTAGGGTTTAGCTCAATGTCTAGGGTTTAGCTCAATGCTTAGGGTTTAGCTCAATGCCTATGGTTTAGCTCAATATATAGGGTTTAGCCCAATACCTAGGGTTTAGCTCAATTCCTAGGGTTTAGCTCAATGTCTCAGATTTAGCTCAATGTCTCGGATTTAGCTCTTCACCTAGGTTTTATCTCAATGCCTAGGGTTTAGCTCAACTCCTGGGGTTTAGCACAATGTCTAGGGTTTAGCTCAATGTCTAGGGTTTAGCTCAATGCCTTTGATTTAGCTCAATGATTAGGGATTAGCTAAATTCGTAGGGTTTAGCTCAATGAGTTTAGCTCAATACCTAGGGTTTAGCTCAATACCTAGGGTTTAGCTCAATGCCTAGGGTTTACCTCAATACCTAGGGTTTAGCTCAATACCTAGGTTTTAGCTCAATGCCTAGGGTTTAGCTCAATGTCTAGGGTTTAGCTCAATGCCTAGGGGTTTAGCTCAATTCCTAGGGGTTAGCTCAATATATAGGGTTTAGCCCAATACCTAGGGTTTAGCTCAATTCCTAGGGTTTAGCTCAATGTCTCGTCTTTAGCTCTTCACCTAGGTTTTATCTCAATGTGTAGGGTTTAGCTCAATGCCTAGGGTTTAGCTCAATGCCTAGGGTTTAGCTCAATATATAGGGTTTAGCCCAATACCTAGGGTTTAGCTCAATTCCTAGGGTTTAGCTCAATGTCTCAGATTTAGCTCAATGTCTCGGATTTAGCTCTTCACCTAGGTTTTATCTCAATGCCTAGGGTTTAGCTCAACTCCTGGGGTTTAGCACAATGTCTAGGGTTTAGCTCAATGTCTAGGGTTTAGCTCAATGCCTTTGATTTAGCTCAATGATTAGGGATTAGCTCAATTCGTAGGGTTTAGCTCAATGCCAAGGGTTTAGCTCAATGAGTTTAGCTCAATGCCTAGGGTTTAGCTCAATACCTAGGGTTTAGCTCAATGCCTAGGGTTTAGCTCAATACCTAGGGTTTAGCTCAATACCTAGGTTTTAGCTCAATGCCTAGGGTTTAGCTCAATGTCTAGGGTTTAACTCAATGCCTAGGGTTTAGCTCAATTCCTAGGGGTTATCTCAATATATAGGGTTGCGTATATTGTCTCGGATTTAGCTCTTCACCTAGGTTTTATCTCAATGTGTAGGGTTTAGCTCAATCCTAGGGTTTAGCTCAATTCCTAGGGTTTAGCTCAATGCCTAGGGTTTAGGTAAATGCCTAGGGTTTAGCTCAATCCCTAGGGTTTAGCTCAATCCCTAGGGTTTAGCTCAATGCCTAGGGGTTAGCTCAATACCTAGGGTTTAGATCAATGCCTAGGGTTTAGCTGAACAACTTGGGTTTAGCTCAACAACTTGGGTTTAACGCAATATCTAGTGTTTATCTCAATGCCTAGGGTTTAGCCAAATGCCAAGGGTTGATCTCAAAGCCTAGGATTTAGCTAAATTCTTAGGGTTTTTGCTCAATGAGTTTAGCTCAGTGCCTAGGGTTTAGCTCAATACCTTGGGTTTAGCTCAATACCTAGGGTTTAACTCAATACCTAGGGTTTAGCTTAATCCCTAGGTTTTAATTCAATACCTAGGGTTTAGCTTAATGAGTTTAGCTCAATGCATAGGGTTTAGCTCAATGCATAGGGTTTAGCTCAATGCATAGGGTTCAGCTCAATATCTAGGGTTTAGCACAATAGGTAAGGTTTAGTTCAATGAGTTTAGCTCAATGCCTAGGGTTTAGCTCAATGCCTAGGGCTTAGCTAAATACCTAGGATTTAGCTCAATGCATAGGGTTCAGCTCAATATCTAGGGTTTAGCACAATAGGTAAGGTTTAGCTCAATGAGTTTAACTCAATGCCTTGGGTTTAGCTCAATGCCTTGGGTTTAGCTCAAAGCCTATGGTTTAGCCCAATGCCTATGGTTTAGCTCAAAGCCTACAGGTTTAGCTCAATGATTAGGGTTTAGCTCAATACCTAGGGTTTAGCTCAAAGCCTACAGGTTAAAATCAATGATTAGGGTTTAGGTCAACACCTAGGTTTTAGCTCAATGCCTAGGGCTTAGCTAAATACCTAGGATTTAGCTCAATATCTAGAATTTAGCTCAATGAGTTTAGCTCAATGAGTTTAGCTCAATGCCTAGGGTTTTGCTCAATACCTAGGTTTTAGCTCAATATCTAGAATTTAGCTCAATGAGTTTAGCTCAATGAGTTTAGCTCAATGCCTAGGGTTTAGCTCAATACCTAGGGTTTAGCTCAATGCCTAGGGTTTAGCTCAATGTCTAGGGTTTAGCTCAATGCCTAGGGTTTAGCTCAATGCCTAGGGTTTAGCTCAATGCCTAGGATTTAGCTCAATATATAGGGTTTAGCCCAATACCTAGGGTTTAGCTCAATGTCTCAGATTTAGCTCAATGTCTCGGATTTAGCTCTTCACCTAGGTTTTATCTCAATGTGTAGGGTTTAGCTCAATCCTAGGGTTTAGCTCAATATATAGGGTTTAGCCCAATACCTAGGGTTTAGCTCAATTCCTAGGGTTTAGCTCAATGTCTCAGATTTAGCTCAATGTCTCGGATTTAGCTCTTCACCTAGGTTTTATCTCAATGCCTAGGGTTTAGCTCAACTCCTGGGGTTTACCTCAATGTCTAGGGTTTAGCTCAATGCCTTTGATTTAGCTCAATGATTAGGGATTAGCTAAATTCGTAGGGTTTAGCTCAATGAGTTTAGCTCAATGCCTAGGGTTTAGCTCAATACCTAGGATTTAGCTCAATGCCTAGGGTTTAGCTCAATGTCTAGGGTTTAGCTCAATGCCTTTGATTTAGCTCAATTCGTAGGGTTTAGCTCAATGCCAAGGGTTTAGCTCAATGAGTTTAGCTCAATGCCTAGGGTTTAGCTCAATACCTAGGGTTTAGCTCAATGCCTAGGGTTTAGCTCAATACCTAGGGTTTAGCTCAATACCTAGGTTTTAGCTCAATGTCTAGGGTTTAGCTCAATGCGTAGGGTTTAGCTCAATTCCTAGGGGTTATCTCAATATATAGGGTTGCGTATATTGTCTCGGATTTAGCTCTTCACCTAGGTTTTATCTCAATGTGTAGGGTTTATCTCAATCCTAGGGTTTAGCTCAATTCCTAGGGTTTAGCTCAATACCTAGGGTTTAGCTCAATACCTAGGGTTTAGCTCAATGCCTAGGGTTTAGCTCAATGCCTAGGGTTTAGCTCAATGCCTAGGGTTTAGCTCAATACCTAGGGTTTAGCTCAATACCTAGGGTTTAGCTCAATTCCTAGGGTTTAGCTCAATGTCTCAGATTTAGCTCAATGTCTCGGATTTAGCTCTTCACCTAGGTTTTATCTCAATGTGTAGGGTTTAGCTCAATCCTAGGGTTTAGCTCAATTCCTAGGGTTTAGCTCAATACCTAGGGTTTAGCTCAATGCCTAGGGTTTAGCTCAACTCCTGGGGTTTATCTCAATGTCTATGGTTTAGCTCAATGCCTTGGATTTAGCTCAATGATTAGGGATTAGCTCAATTCGTAGGGTTTAGCTCAATGCCAAGGGTTTAGCTCAATGAGTTAGCTCAATGCCTAGGGTTTAGCTCAATACCTAGGTTTTAGCTCAATATCTAGAATTTAGCTCAATGCCTAGGGTTTAGCTCAATACCTAGGGTTTAGCTCAATACCTAGGTTTTAGCTCAATGCCTAGGGTTTAGCTCAATGTATAGGGTTTAGCTCAATATATAGGGTTTAGCCCAATACCTAGGGTTTAGCTCAATGTGTAGGGTTTAGCTCAATCCTAGGGTTTAGCTCAATTCCTAGGGTTTAGCTCAATACCTAGGGTTTAGCTCAATGAGTTTACCTCAATGAGTTTAGCCCAATGCCTAGGGTTTAGCTCAATGCCTAGGGTACAGCTCAATGCCTAGGGTTTTGCTCAGAACCTAGGGTATAGCTCATTGCCTAGGGTTGAGCTCAATCCCTAGGGTTTAGCTCAATGCCAAGGGTTTTGCTCAATGCCAAGGGTTTAGCCCAATACCTAGGGTTTAGCTCAATTCCTATGGTTTAGCTCAATGTCTCAGATTTAGCTCAATGTCTCGGATTTAGCTCTTCACCTAGGTTTTATCTCAATGTGTAGGGTTTAGCTCAATCCTAGGGTTTAGCCCAATGCCCAGGGTTTAGCTCAATGCCTAGGTTTTAGCTCGATACCTAGGGTTTATCTCAACTCATTGGGTTTAGCTCTATGTCTAGGTTTTAGCTCAATGCCTAGGTTTTAGCTCAACGCCTAGGTTTTAGCTCATTGATTAGGGATTAGCTCAAATCCTAGGGTTTAGCTCAATGCCAAGAGTTTAGCTCATTGCCTCGGGTTTAGCTCAATGAGTTTAGCTCCATTCCTAGTATTTAGCTCAACACCTAGGTTTTAGCTCAATGCTTAGGGTTTAGCTCAATGTCTAGGGTTTTAATGACGCATTGATTCCTGTTATGAGGAAAGCAGAGGTCCGCCCTGAGTGTGTTTATTTGTGTTATTCTGCCCTGGCTGATTGATTGACAACTGTTGTCTCCGATAGACTGCTCCCAGGCTGAGTCATGTGACCTGTGTGTCGGAGACTCCACCCTAAACCTGACTGGCTGTGTCTGGAGGGTCTTCGGGAACAGTGAGACACACACACACACACACACACACACACACACACACACACACACACACACACACACACACACACACACACACACACACACACACACACACACACACACACACACACACACACACACACACACACACACACACACACATATTTAATATAAATCGGATCCCTTGCTGTAGGTAAGACAACCCTCCAAGTCTTTACCAGATTATTAAATTATTCAGTGTGTCAGGATCTGACCTACACACACACACCCTCCCTCCTCTCTCTCGTAGGTAATGATACTGGGTGTGTATCCGATCAGGATGATTCTCAGAACTGTAATGTGACAAACGACCCAGCCATGTGCACATGTGAGTCACACACACACACACACACACACACACACACACACACACACACACACACACACACACACACACACACACACACACACACACACACACACACAAAATAGACAATGTGAGTAAAAACTATTTGCTAAACAACAATAACATTGATTACATTTCCTTATGTGTTTTTAGTCATAGAGATAGCGGAAGAAGGTGAAGGGGACTCAGGTGAGTTTAAACTCAGCATTCCATCACTTCATCCATCCCTTATTGATCTCTCTATTATTACTCATCCCTTTCCCCCTCTCTCTCTTCCCATATTTCTCCTTCTCCCCCCCCTCCCTCCCCATATACAGTGGGGCAAAAAAGTATTTAGTCAGCCACCATTTGTGCAAGTTCTCCCACTTAAAAAGATGAGAGAGGCCTGTAATTGTCATCATAGGTACACTTCAACTATGACAGACAAAATGAGGGAAAAAAATCCAGAAAATCACATTGTAGGATTTTTAATGAATTTATTTGCAAATTATGGTGGAAAATAAGTATTTGGTCACCTACAAACAAGCAAGATTTCTGGCTCTCACAGACCTGTAACTTCTTTAAGAGGCTCCTCTGTCCTCCAGTCGTTACCTGTATTAATGGCACCTGTTTGAACTTGTTATCAGTATAAAAGACACCTGTCCACAACCTCAAACAGTCACACTCCAAACTCCACTATGGCCAAGACCAAAGAGCTGTCAAAGGACACCAGAAACAAAATTGTAGACCTGCACCAGGCTGGGAAGACTGAATCTGCAATAGGTAAGCAGCTTGGTTTGAAGAAATCAACTGTGGGAGCAATTATTAGGAAATGGAAGACATACAAGACCACTGATAATCTCCCTCGATCTGGGGCTCCACGCAAGATCTCACCCCGTGGGGTCAAAATTATCACAAGAACGGTGAGCAAAAATCCCAGAACCACACGGGGGGACCTAGTGAATGACCTGCAGAGAGCTGGGACCAAAGTAACAAAGCCTACCATCAGTAACACACTACGCCGCCAGGGACTCAAATCCTGCAGTGCCAGACGTGTCCCCCTACTTAAGCCAGTACATGTCCAGGCCCGTCTGAAGTTTGCTAGAGAGCATTTGGATGATCCAGAAGAAGATTGGGAGAATGTCATATGGTCAGATGAAACCAAAATATAACTTTTTGGTAAAAACTCAACTCGTCGTGTTTGGAGGACAAAGAATGCTGAGTTGCATCCAAAGAACACCATACCTACTGTGAAGCATGGGGGTGGAAACATCATGCTTTGGGGCTGTTTTTCTGCTAAGGGACCAGGACGACTGATCCGTGTAAAGGAAAGAATGAATGGGGCCATGTATCATGAGATTTTGAGTGAAAACCTCCTTCCATCAGCAAGGGCATTGAAGATGAAACGTGGCTGGGTCTTTCAGCATGACAATGATCCCAAACACACCACCCGGGCAACGAAGGAGTGGCTTCGTAAGAAGCCAGTCTCCAGATCTCAACCCCATAGAAAATCTTTGGAGGGAGTTGAAAGTCCGTGTTGCCCAGCAACAGCCCCAAAACATCACTGCTCTAGAGGAGTTCTGCATGAACTCAGCTCAAAAGTAATAACTATTAAAGACTACCAGAACCCGGAGAGGGAGCACACGTGACAGCACCCCCTCCTCTACGAGCGACTCCAGCTGCCGGACGCCGACCAAAATGACGATCCCGGGGATCAGGAGTGGACCAGTCACCTCTGCTGAGGCGCGGGAAACCTGTCAGTCCGGCTGAGAAGCGGGAGCATGGCGACCTAGAGCCCTGGAGAGAGAGCATACGTGACGGTACCCCCTCCCCGGCGCGTTCGGCTCCAGGGATGATCCCGGGGTTCAGGAGCGGACTGGTCACCCCTGCTGATGCGAGGGAACCTGACAGACCGGCTGAGGCAGGGGATCCTGGCGAGCCGGCTGAAGCATGAGAGCCTGATGAGCCGGTTGAAGCAGGGGAGCGTGGCGATCTGTCCGAGATATGAGAGCCTGTAGCGGTTCCCGGACCCGACGTCATTCCCGCTGGGGGGAAGGGAAAAAAATACTCCCTGATGCTTCCCTTAGGTGAGACGTTATTTTGTAACGTTGTTCGCTGAGAGCCGGGAAGCAAGTTCAGGGAGTGAGTGTTTTAATAAATAAACACAACATAATACAAAATAAGATCCACGCACAGACATGAAACAGAAACAATAACACCTGGAGAAGGAACCAAAGGGAGTGACATTTATAGGGAAGGTAATCAGGGAAGTGATGGAGTCCAGGTGTGCGTAACAATGGTGACAAGTGTGCACCATAACGAGCAGCCTGGTGACCTAGAGGCCGGAGGGAGCACACCTGACACATAGAATTCGACATACCAATTATGATCTGGCTAAAAAATACTTTAATCATTTATAGAACCCATTGCCCTTCATGGTTGTGAGGTCTGGAGTCGGCTCACCAATTCACAAAATGGGACAAACACCAAATTGAGTCTCTGCATGCAGAATTCTGCTAAAATATAATCTGTGTACAACGTAAAACACCAAATAATGCATGCAGAGCAGAAATAGTCCGATACCCGCTAATTATCAAAATCCAGAAAAGAGCCGTTAAATTCTACAACCACCTAAAAGGAAGCGATTCCCAAACCTTCCATAACAAAGCCATTACCTACAGAGAGATGAACCTGGAGAAGAGTCCCCTAAGCAAGCTGGTCCTGGGGCTCTGTTCACAAACAGACCCCACAGAGCCCCAGGACAGCAGCACAATTAGACCCAACCAAATAATGAGAAAACAAAAAGATAATTACTTGACACATTAGAAAGAATTAACAAAAAAACACAGCAAACTAGAATGCTATTTGGCCCTAAACAGAGAGTACACAGTGGCAAAATACCTGACCACTGTGACTGACCCAAACTTAAGTAAAGCTTTCACTATGTATAGATTCAGTGAGCAAAGCCTTGCTATTGAGAAAGGCCGCTGTCGTGACTTTACTTTCTTTAATCTGATGACTGTTATTTATCTAATCAACTAACTATGTTTAATTGTTACCCAATTAAATTAATCATGTAACTATTAACTCATTAGGATTTGGGATCACCACGAGAGCGGTTCTTTAAAGAGTTACCATCTCCCGAACTTTTAAGGTCTTTACCTATCACATCCATAAACAGTCAACTTATTAATCATAACTTTGTATCCTCCTTGCATCTGCAAATACCCGGCCTTACTTATGATTCAATACTACATAAATTGATTTAATTATTTATTTACTAGCTAACTAAAATATAAACATACACACTTAATACATTAGAAACAAATCCCTAGCGGATTGACACAATATGCCGGCTTGTTACAAAAAACATGGAGAGAGCGAGAGATAAAGACACTTAATTTTGGTACATTTTAGAAACTACTCTCAAAGTAATCATATTCTTTGCACACAAATCGCCGCCTGTTTGGAGTAAGAAATCATGAATGTATTTACGTGTAAATGCCTTGTTTCACTGTGTATTTCTGATGGAACCAGGCCTTCTTGGAAAAGGTGTTGGACCTTTTTGTGGCACGCTTGTAAAGCTCTGATTGTCCAAAAGGGGTCCCCACCCATCTCTTCTACTGTTGTTCTCCTCTGCTGTCGTCCGGTATCTGGCGACCAGTCGTGTAGTCCTGAACAGAGCTACAGAGCTCACTCTACTTCCACTTGCTTTGGAAGATGATTCTTTGAAGATAGGCTAGCTAGCCGTGTCAATGGCTCTCAGTGGGGTGATGAAAGTAGCATACTACGGTAGTTTGAAGAGAGTAGTAGAATGTTCCCACTTAAATGAGCTTTTCAAGATATTTTACTTAGGACAGCTAATCAGCCATACCAGTGATTGTCTGGGAGGTGACTTCATCGTCTCTACCTCGTGTTGAGATTTCAGAGTTCGAACCACTCTGGACGTGAGCTGCAGCGCAACGTCTTTCTGGTCTGATATGTTAATTCTTAACTCATCATTTTATACAGTTTGTTCAAAAGTGGTGGTTCATGAGGCTGACACGCTCTCTGACCTCACTCAAGGGGGAGGTGACTACTTACTTGTACAAAGTTATAGAAACAATTTCCTCTTATAGTTTCTAAGATCACATCCCTCTCTAAACAAAAACACTTTATAATTTTTCCTATTTCATACACAACGTAGAGGATTGAAACTTCACACATATAGTGTCTACTTTTCAAGTTACAATATTTCCTTTCATGACATTTTTAATGACATCACAAAATAACAACCAAATGACATTAGTGGTCTTTGGATCGCCTCTGTCCATTCCCCACGTTCTATGTTAGAAATATTGTTCCAGTATTCGCTTTAGAACATGTTAGAGTTTTGGCGGGAAAATGTCTGTGAAACAAAGGCACATTCCTGTGTGAATTTGGGGAGGGATGTTCTCTGGGCTGTCAACCCCCCACCAGTTCCCTCCTTCCCCCCTCTGTGGGTGAGAGAGGGTCTGGTTGAAGTTATCCATTGCAAATCAGATCTGACCCATTCAGATCCTCACAGGACAGTCATGACACCGCCGTAGACAGACCTGGCTCTCAAGAGAAGACAGGCTATGTGCACACTGCCCACAAAATGAAGTGGAAACTGAGGTGCACTTCCTACCCTCCTGCCAAATGTATGACCATATTAGAGACACATATTTCCCTCAGATTACACAGATCCACAAAGAATTCTAAAAACCCTAACCCTGGGTCTCGACCCCGCTATGTGCAACTGGGTCCTGGACTTCCTGACGGGCCGCCCCTAGGTGGTGAGGATAGGAAACAACATCTCCAACCCGCTGATCCTCAACACTGGGGCCCCACAAGGGTGCGTTCTCAGCCCTCTCCTGTACTCCCTGTTCACCCATGACTGCGTGGCCATGCACGCCTCCAACTCAATCATCAAGTTTGCAGACGACACTACAGTGGTAGGCTTGATTACCAACAACGACGAGACGGCCTACAGGGAGGAGGTGAGGGTCCTCGGCGTGTGATGTCAGGAAAATAACCTCACACTCAATGTCAACAAAACAAAGGAGATGATCGTGGACTTCAGGAAACAGCAGAGGGAGCAGCCCCCTATCCACATCGACGGGACAGTAGTGGAGAAGGTGGAAAGTTTTAAGTTCCTCAGCGTACACATCACGGACAAACTGAAATGGTCCACCCACACAGACAGCGTGGTGAAGAAGGCGCAGCAGTGCCTCTTCAACCTCAAGAGGCTGAAGAAATTTGGCTTGTCACCAAAAACACTCACAAACTTTTACAGATGCACAATCAAGAGCATCCTGTCGGGCTGTATCATCGCCTGGTACGGCAACTGCTCCGCCCACAACCGTAAGGCTCTCCAGAGGGTAGTGAGGTCTACACAACGCATCACCGGGGGCAAACTACCTGCCCTCCAGGACACCTACACTACCCGATGTCACAGGAAGGCCAAAAAGATCATCAAGGACAACAACCACCCGAGCCACTGCCTGTTCACCCCGTTATCATCCAGAAGGCGAGGTCAGTACATGTGCACCAAAGCTGGGACTGAGAGACTGAAAAACAGCTTCTATCTCAAGGCCATCAGACTGTTTAACAGCCATCACTAACATTGCGTGGCTGCTGCCAACATACTGACTCATCTCTAGCCACTTTAATAATAAAAAATTGGATGTAATAAATGTATCACTAGCCACTTTATATAATGTTTACATACCCTACATTACTCATCTCATATGTATATACTGTACTCTATACCATCTACTGCATCTTGCCTATGCCGTTCGGCCATCGCTCATCCATATATTTTTATGTACATATTCTTATTCATTCCTTTACACTTGTGTGTATAAGGTAGTTGTAATGGTTTTCTTCCTGGGATGAAGGAGAGGACCAAAACGCAGCGCGGCTAGTGTTCAACATAATTTAATAAAGAATATGTGAACACTACAAACAACAAAACAATAAATGTGAAAACCGAAAACAGTCCTATCTGGTGCAGAACACAAAGACAGAAGACAACCACCCACAATCCCCAACACAAAACAAGCCACCTATATATGATTTTCAATCAGGGACAATGCTCAGGACAGAGGGGTAGCTCAGGACAGAGGGGCAGCTCCGGACAGAGGGGCAGCTCCGGACAGAGAGGCAGCTCCGGACTGAAGGGCAGCTCCGGACTGAGGGCTCCGGACTGAGGGGCAGCTCCGGACTGAGGGGTAGCTCCGGACTGAGGGGCAGCTCCGGACTGAGGGGCAGCTCCGGGCTGAGGGGCAGCTCCGGGCTGGAGGGCAGCTCATGACTGGAGGGCAGCTCATGACTGCAGGACCACCCAGACCCCCCCCTTGAGGTTTAGGGGTGCGTTCGGAGTCCGCACCTCAGGAGGGGGGTACTGTCACGTCCTGGCGGGCAGCTCATGACTGGCGGGCAGCTCATGACTGGCGGGCAGCTCATGACTGGAGGGCAGCTCATGACTGGAGGGCAGCTCATGACTGGAGGGCAGCTCATGACTGGAGGGCAGCTCATGACTGGCTGGCGGCTCTGGCGGCTCATGACTGGCTGGCGGCTCTGGCGGCTCCTGACTGGCTGGCGGCTCTGGCGGCTCCTGACTTGCTGGCGGCTCTGGCGGCTCCTGACTGACGGACGGCTCTAGCGGCTCCTGACTGACGGACGGTTCTAGCGGCTCCTGACTGACGGACGGCTCTAACGGCTCGGGACAGATGGGCGGCTCTGATGGCTCGGGACAGACGGGCGGCTCTGACGGCTCGGGACAGACGGGCAGCTCTGACGGCTCGGGACAGACGGGCAGCTCCGGACAGAGGGGCAGCTCCGGACAGAGAGGCAGCTCCGGACTGAAGGGCAGCTCCGGACTGAGGGCTCCGGACTGAGGGGCAGCTCCGGACTGAGGGGTAGCTCCGGACTGAGGGGCAGCTCCGGACTGAGGGGCAGCTCCGGGCTGAGGGGCAGCTCCGGGCTGGAGGGCAGCTCATGACTGGAGGGCAGCTCATGACTGCAGGACCACCCAGACCCTCCCCTTGAGGTTTAGGGGTGCGTTCGGAGTCCGCACCTCAGGAGGGGGGTACTGTCACGTCCTGGCGGGCAGCTCATGACTGGCGGGCAGCTCATGACTGGCGGGCAGCTCATGACTGGAGGGCAGCTCATGACTGGAGGGCAGCTCATGACTGGAGGGCAGCTCATGACTGGCTGGCGGCTCTGGCGGCTCATGACTGGCTGGCGGCTCTGGCGGCTCCTGACTGGCTGGCGGCTCTGGCGGCTCCTGACTTGCTGGCGGCTCTGGCGGCTCCTGACTGACGGACGGCTCTAGCGGCTCCTGACTGACGGACGGTTCTAGCGGCTCCTGACTGACGGACGGCTCTAACGGCTCGGGACAGATGGGCGGCTCTGATGGCTCGGGACAGACGGGCGGCTCTGACGGCTCGGGACAGACGGGCAGCTCTGACGGCTCGGGACAGACGGGCAGCTCTGATGGCGCTGGGCAGGCAGGCAGTGCAGACGGCGCTGGGCAGGCAGGCAGTGCAGATGGCGCTGGGCAGGCAGGCAGTGCAGACGGTGCTGGGCAGGCAGGCAGTGCAGGCAGCGTTGGACAGACGGCCGACTCTGACCTGCTGAGGCGCACAGTAGGCCTGGTGCGTGGTACCGGCACTGGAGGTACTGGGTTGGAGACACGCACCACAGGGAGAGTGCGTGGAGGAGGAACAGGGCTCTGGAGACGCACTGGAAGCCTGGTGTGCGTGGTGTAGGCACTGGTGGTACTGGGCTGGGGCGGGAAGGTGGCGCCGGATATACCGGACCGTGTAGGCGTACTGGCTCCCTTGAGCACCGAGCCTGCCCAACCTTACCTGGTTGAATACTCCCCGTAGCCCGCCCAGTACGGGGAGGTGGAATAACCCGCACTGGGCTGTGTTGGCGAACCGGGGACACCATGCGTAAGGCTGGTGCCATGTACACCGGGCTATACACACGTACAGGAGACACCGTGCGCTCTTCCGCATAACACGGTGTCTGCCCGTACTCCCGCTCTCCACGGTAAGCATGGGAAGTGGGCGCAGGTCTCCTACCTGACTTCGCCACACTACCCTTTAGCCCCCCCCCCCCCCAAGAAATCTTTGGTGTTTCTTCTCGGGCTTCCTTGCTAGCCGCGTACCTTCATAACGCTGGTTCCCTTTCGCAGCTGCCTCCGCTCTCCTAGCTGCCTCCACCTGTTCCCATGGAAGGCGATCCCTTCCAGCCAGGATCTCCTCCCATGTGTAACAACCTTTTCCGTTCAACACATCCTCCCAAGTCCATTCCTCCTGGTCCCGCTGCTGCTGCTGCTGCCGCTGCTGCCCGTAGCTACGCTGCTTGGTCCGAGTTTGGTGGGTGGTTCTGTAACGAATGTTCTCCTCCTCGTCTGAGGAGGAGCAGGGATCGGACCAAACGCAGCGCGGCTAGTGTTCAACATAATTTAATAAAGAATATGTGAACACTACAAACAACAAAACAATAAATGTGAAAACCGAAAACAGTCCTATCTGGTGCAGAACAAAAAGACAAAAGACAACCACCCACAATCCCCAACACAAAACAAGCCACCTATATATGATTCTCAATCAGGGACAACGATTGACAGCTGCCTCTGATTGAGAACCATATTAGGCTGAACACAGAAACAGACAAACTAGACACACAACATAGAATGCCCACCCAGCTCACGTCCTGACCAACACTAAAACAAACAACACACATAAGAACTATGGTCAGGACGTGACAGTAGTTGTTGTGAAATTGTTAGATTACTTGTTAGATATTACTGCATGGTCGGAACTAGAAGCACAAGCATTTCGCTACACTCGCATGTGACAAATAAAATATTATTTGATTGGAAATGGCAACCAGTGAAGAACAACACCATTGTAAATGCAACCCATATTTATGTTTATTTCTTTTCCCTTATGTACTTTAACTATTTGCACATAATATAACATTTGAAATGTCTTTATTCTTTTGGAGTGTAATGTTTACTGTTAATTTGTATTGTTCATTTCACTTTTGTTTATTATCTACTTCACTTGCTTTGGCAATGTTAACATATGTTTCCCATACCAATAAAGCCCTTAAATTGAAATTCAAAAATTGAGAGAGAGAGAGAGAGAGAGAGTGTGTGTGTGTTTGCACCACAGTGACATCTAGAGAGCTGAAGTAATATAATAGGCTGAACAATAATCTCTGTCTCTCTTTCTGTCTCTCTCCCCTCCACAGAGAGCAGCCAGCCTAGAGGAGAGGAGAGAGAGAGAAGAGGAGGACAGTGAAAGATGGAGGGAGGGATGAGGGGGGAGCTGTGACTCACCATGCTGTCACGATGCTTTGTATGACGTCAATCTACCATACTCCAGTGTGTGTGTTATACTTGTTTGTGTGTCCCAGATGTGCACCTGTCGGTCGTTTTGTTTGTTTGACTAACCGTCCATTATGTTGTGTAACTCCTGTTTGTGTGTGTGTGTGTGTGTGTGTGTGCCCATGTGTGTGTGTGTATTCCCTTTTTCCTGTCAGTTGGCCTAAATGCCTTCTGAATTTACAGTTGGCAAATAGTATTGTCTTAGAGGGTTGTAGTTATGTGAATGTCTAATGATTTTCAATCGTGTTTAAACATGTTCGTTAATTTGTGTTGTTGAACTGGTTTGGCTTGAGCTGCATTCAGGAGGGAGGGATCTGGGATCTGTTCTGTTGTTTATGAAAATAAAGATCATGCAAAATAATAGGTGTTGATGTGAGTGTGTGTGTGTGTGTGTGTGTGTGTGTGTGTGTGTGTGTGTGAGAGAGAGAAATAAAGAGGGAGAGAGTGAGTTAAAAAGGAGTGTGTGTGCGTGTGTGTGTGAGAGAGAGAGAAATAAAGAGGGAGAGAGTGAGTTAAAAAGGAGTGTATGTGTGAGAGAGAGAGAGAAATAAAGAGGGAGAGAGTGAGTTAAAAAGGAGTGTGTGTGTGTGTGTGTGTGTGAGAGAGAGAGAGAAATAAAGAGGGAGAGAGTGAGTTAAAAAGGAGTGTGTGTGTGTGTGAGAGAGAGAGAAATAAAGAGAGTGAGTTAAAAAGGAGTGTGTGTGTGTTTAGATGTGATGATACGGATATGAAGTGACATTGAGCTGGGTGTGTCTGGGTTCCTCAACATGAGGATAGTAGAGCTGGGTGTGTCTGGGTTCCTCAACATGAGGCTAGTAGAGCTGGGTGTGTCTGGGTTCCTCAACATGAGGCTAGTAGAGCTGGGTGTGTCTGGGTTCCTCAACATGAGGCTAGTAGAGCTGGGTGTGTCTTGGTTCCTCAACATGAGGCTAGTAGAGCTGGGTGTGTCTTGGTTCCTCAACATGAGGCTAGTAGAGCTGGGTGTGTCTGGGTTCCTCAACATGAGGCTAGTAGAGCTGGGTGTGTCTGGGTTCCTCAACATGAGGCTAGTAGAGCTGGGTGTGTCTGGGTTCCTCAACATGAGGCTAGTAGAGCTGGGTGTGTCTGGGTTCCTCAACATGAGGCTAGTAGAGCTGGGTGTGTCTGGGTTCCTCAACATGAGGCTAGTAGAGCTGGGTGTGTCTTGGTTCCTCAACATGAGGCTAGTAGAGCTGGGTGTGTCTGGGTTCCTCAACATGAGGCTAGTAGAGCTGGGTGTGTCTGGGTTCCTCAACATGAGGCTAGTAGAGCTGGGTGTGTCTGGGTTCCTCAACATGAGGCTAGTAGAGCTGGGTGTGTCTGGGTTCCTCAACATGAGGCTAGTAGAGCTGGGTGTGTCTGGGTTCCTCAACATGAGGCTAGTAGAGCTGGGTGTGTCTGGGTTCCTCAACATGAGGCTAGTAGAGCTGGGTGTGTCTGGGTTCCTCAACATGAGGATAGTAGAGGGAACAGAGCCTGGATCGGGGAACAGTTGCCAGGTTCAGTTGGACAAAATGTAGAAAGTCCAGTTGGTACCTCCCTGTTTCATTCCATTTCAAAACACTTTATCCCATTTAGTGCCCACTGAACATGACCCAGTCCTGGTGCTATTGGTTGGTTGGCTGATTGGCTGGTTGGTTGGCTGGTTGGCTGGTTGGTTGGTTGATTAGATGGCTGGTTGGGGCTGTTTTGGGTTGTTCAGACAGAATGTAATTTCTGCTCTGATTGGTTATAAAACCTCCCAACTCAGTGAACTGAAATCCCACAAACAAACTGGCTGTGCTCCAGTTCTACTGACAAAGGACTGAATGCTGGACTCTCTCTCTCTCAAAATCACACATACAAACACACACACTGACAAAAGGCTTAGTGCTGGAGTCACACACACACACACACACACACACACACACACACACACACACACACACACACACACACACACACACACACACACACACACACACACACACACACACACACACACACACACACACACACACACACACACACACACACACACACACACACAGTCTCTCTCCCTCTCATTCTGAAACACAGTCACACACTCTCTCTTTAAACCACACAGACTGTCAGTACACACCGGTCTGTACTGGTGTAGCTGTGTTTGTGTGAGACTGTGTAAGTGTATCGATTTCTCTGTGTGTTTGAGACTGTGTAGGCTTACCTATGTGTGTTTAAAAGGTGGGGCAGCTACTGTAAAGTACCCCACCTAGCCATATGGCCAGATATCTCTGAAGGAAATGTTCTAACCTCTATCAAATACAACTATTTCTCTCTTTCTCTTTCACACACACATACACACACACCTTTTTATCAAACACAGCACGATACTGTCTGATAACACTTATCATGATGTACCAAAAAATATACACACAGCAAGCCACATCAGCTTTGTCTCTACCACCCTCTTCAATTTCCCTCTCTTTTCCGCAACTAATTAAACTTTGACTATGTTTATTTAAATATTATGAATAGAGTTCTGGGCTGTTGTGACCACCACAGTTGAGACACTGTGTTTTTTTAATGCAAATGCAACTAAGCAAATTAATCGGCTCACACAAACTGCTCCTGTCGGATCCGATTATTGATTATTATTAAGCCTACACCGATTTCGCGTAAATAAAGAGCAAGATGCGCGTAAGCATATGTATAGGCTACGTGTCTACAACATCCCATTATATAAATGTGTTGTAAACTTCGTATAACACTCTAATAGCCTGCAGGTTTATCTGATGCTATTTATTTTTTTAGCTCCAGTTCGTGTTTTGCATCCTGCCTGGAAGAGAAGGCGTGTTCGAGTTTATTCAACAGTCTACCGTGTCGCGTCAACCTCGCCAAGTTCCACCACACCGCTTGGACTTTTCAGACACCAAACTTCTCCTGGAGAAAATATCCACCAACACTGGACATCATTGATGTAAGTATGAACTGTTATTTGTATTTTTTCCCCAGCGTGTTTGGAAACTTTTTACCAGTTTCATTCCAGTTTAAGAGCAAGTTGGGACAGGTAGCCTTCTCTCGCACTGTTTGTTTTATGTGTATTCTGCATGTTTGCTTTTAGAAGGTGTGTACCGAGGTCACAGGTGCCTAACATACTTTTTACTAACAAGTTAAAACAGGCTGTTGGGGAAGTGTTGTACTGTGGAAAGCTCGCGCGCCGCGGATGTTGCGCTTTGTATCCTGATTGCAAAACAAACCTCAAAAAACACACGGAAGCTCTGAGCGCATTCACTAATCGCCCAGGTGAGACCACCGTTTACATGCTGTCATACCATACAGTACAAACACACGATAGAGATTCTACAATAGCCTCACTTTAGGAGGAAGTGCCAACTGATAAACGTAGTAAACCGATCCCTGTGTCAGGCATTCTGTCATACTAGTAGTACTGTACTTTACAAGGTAATCTCTCTCGTTCTCTCTCTCTCAGGGTGATGGAGGGAGAAGGGGAGTTGTTGGACCTGAGTCACCTGTCAGAGGCAGAGCAGTCTTCCATCTTGGAAGTGTTGCTAAGGGACTCTGAGCTGCGTTCCCGTGATGAAGGTCGTTTAAGGTAAGAGGTGATTATTATTTAACCCTTTAGGTCCCTTATGGGCATCAAGTTGACTGATTGATTGAGTGACGTTTTTCCAAATATAGAGGTCTGTCAAACCCAGGGGCTGTTAATGTTATCCACAGAGGGCCAGTGTGGGTGCAAGCTTTTTTTTGCCCAGCACTTGATTCATATAACTAAACATTGTTTTATTTGACATTTTAGTCATTTATCAGACCCATTTTTCTAAGATGACTCAGTCAGTGCATTCAACTAAGTTTGGTTGTGAAAACAACCACATCTGACTGTCATTGCAAGTAACCTTCATTAATAAGTGGTAATATAAATGATATTATAATAAACTGGGTGGTTCGAGCCCTGAATGCTGTTTGGCTGACAGCTGTGGTGTTTCAGACCATATACCACAGGTATGACAAAACAATTATTTTTACTGCTCTAATTATGTTGGTAACCGGTTTATAATAGCAATAACCACGGCTAAGGGATTTATCCAGGCACTCCGCGTTGCGTCTTGACTGAGAACAGCCCTTAGCCGTGGTATATTGGCCATATACCACACACCCTTGGGCCTTATTGCTTAAATATAGGGAACATGATGTTTAACCTTCAGGGCCCTGCAGCAGAAAGAGGCAGACCCAGTGCGTTTGAGGTCACTGTCAGGGGTGTGGTTTAATGAGGAGAGAAGCAAACGCCACCGAGACACAAAGAACGGCGTTGACATCGTACAGGCCTCCATACGACGCAGGAAGCCAAGAACAGGTCAGACTACACACACACACCAATAATAACCAATAAGCAGGACATCTGGTATTGATTAATTTATTGATTGACAGATTTGCCTCTGAGTGGGGTGTTTAACGGGCAGACAGAAGATGCTCCTCCCACTAACAACAAAGACCCAACTTCTCAGATAAATGACAAGAAAGACGAGGATGACAAGAGAAGGTAAAGGCATTTATAATAAAGAGGGGTTGGATTGTGCTGTTATATGTACAGTTGAAGTTTGAAGTTTACATACACTTAGGTTGGAGTCATTAAAACTCGTTTTTTCAACCACTTCACAAATTTCTTGTTAACAAACTATAGCAAGTCGGTTAGGACATCTACTTTGTGCATGACATAAGTAATTTTTCCAACAATTTTTTACAGACAGATTATTTCACTTATAATTCATTGTATCAAAATTCCAGTGGATCAGAAGTTTACATACACTAAGTGTCACGTTCTGACCATAGTTCTTGTGTGTTTTGCTTGTTTTAGTGTTGGTCAGGACGTGAGCTGGGTGGGCATTCTATGTTGTGTGTCTAGTTTGTCTGTTTCTATGTTTGGCTTAATATGGTTCTCAATCAGAGGCAGATGTTTTGTGTTGTCTCTGATTGGGAATCATATATAGGTGGCTTGTTTTGTGTTGGGATTTTGTGGGTGGTTGTTTCCTGTCTCTGTGTTTTCTCTGCACCAGATAGGGCTGTTTCGGTTTGCCACGTTTGTTATTTTGTTATTTGTAAGTGTTCACAGTTTCGTCTCGTTTATTAAAAACATGTTGAACACGAGCTACGCTGCGTCTTGGTTCGATCCCTGCTACACCTCCTCTTCAGACGAAGAGGAGGAAGGCTGCCGCTACACTAAGTTGACTGTGCCTTCAAACAGCTTGTAAAATTCCAGAAAATGATGTCATGGCTTTAGAAGCTTCTGATATGCTAATTTACATAATTTGAGTCAATTGGAGGTGTACCTGTGGATGTATTTCAAGGTCTACCTTCAAACTCAGTGCCTCTTTGCTTGACATCATGGGAAAATCAAAAGAAATCAGCCAAGACCTCATAAACATTGTAGACCTCCACAAGTCTGATTCATCCTTGGGAGCAATTTCCAAACGTCTGAAGGTGCCACGTTCATCTGTACAAACAATAGTACGCAAGTATAAACACCATGGGACCACGCACCCGTCATACCGCTTAGGAAGGATACTTGTTCTGTCTCCTAGAGAATAACGTAATTTCGTGCGAAAAGTGCAAATCAATCCCAGAACAACAGCAAAGGATATTGTGAAGATGCTGGAGGAAACAGGTACAACATTATCTATATCCACAGTAAAACGAGTCCTATATATAGACATAACCTGAAAGCCCGCTCAGCAAGTAAGAAGCCACTGCTCCAAAACCGCCATAAAAAAGCCAGACTACGGTTTGCAACTGCACATGGGGACAAAGATCATACTTTTTGGAGAAATGTCCTCTGGTCTGATGAAATAAAAATAGAACTGTTTGGCCATAATAACCATCGTTATGTTTGGAGGAAAAAGGGGGAGACTTGCAAGCCAAAGAACATCCCAACCGTGAAGTACGGGAGTGGCAGCATCATGTTGTGGGGGTGCTTTGCTGCAGGAGGGACTGGTGCACTTCACAAAATAGATGGCATCACGAGGAAGAAAATTTATATGGATATAATGAAGCAACATCTCAAGACATCAGTCAGGAAGTTAAAACTTGGTCGCAAATGGTTCTTTCAAATGGACAATGACCCCAAGCATACTTCCAAAGTTGTGGCAAAATGGCTTAAGGGCAACAAAGTCAAGGTATTGGAGTGGCCATCGCAATGCCCTGACCTCAATCCCATAGACAATTTGTGGGCAGAACTGAAAAAGCGTTTGCGAGCAAGGAGGCCTACAAACCTGACTCAGTTACACCAGCTCTGTCAGGAGGAATGGGCCAAAATTCACCCAACTTATTGTGGGAAGCTTGTGGAAGGCTACCCGAAATGTTTGACCCAAGTTAAACAATTTAAAGGCAATGCTACCAAATACTAATTGAGTGTATGTAAACTTCTGACCCACTGGGAATGTGATGAAAGAAATAAAAGCTTAAATAAATCATTCTCTCTACTATTATTCTGACATTTCACATTCTTAAAATAAAGTGGTGATCCTAACTGACCTAAGACAGGGAATTTGTACAAGGATTAAATGTCAGGATTTGTGAAAAACGGAGTTTAAATGTATTTGGCTCTGGTGTATGTAAACTTCCGACTTCAACTGTATGTTTGTGCGTTTGTGTTTTTACACATCCACCCCAATTCTGATGTATTGAAATATGTGATACATACAGTATCTGATCTTTTCCCCAATGTGTAAACAGCAAAAAGCACGTAGAATCTGATCTTTTGAGTTCTGAGTCATACCACATTCCCGTCACCCTCTCATTTTAAAAAATGGCTGAAAAGTCATACTAGTACTGTATTTGTCAACCATCCAACATTTTCAAGAAGCAGGAGCATTGCATCTGTGTGCTATTTGAGAGGCTACATCAGTGTGAATGTGCAAATCTGATATGATTCACTTGTAGAACTGAGTGTGGACTTTCAAACAAAAATATCAGATATGTAAAGATAATGCTTAAAGAAGTGCATGTATGGTTGAAGGAGTACTTGTATGTAGTTTTAATGTATGTCGTTTTAGTTTTAAAATTTCAGTTACAGGAGTCAAAATCATCTCACACCTACACCCATACCCAGAACCAGGAGCCCAAACACACAGGTTAGTCGTGTGTGTGTGTGTGTGTGTGTGTGTGTGTGTGTGTGTAGGAGGAGGAGGATTGTCTGTCTAGTTGTGGAGAGGTAATCTCTCCTCTCTTCCAGAGTCTCCAGGACAGCAACAGCATCTCATCTTCAGGTACACATTCCTCCCTGTCTCTCTCTTCACCCCCCCCCCCCCCCCCCCGTTAATTTCTCTCGCCCTCCTCCACTGCACTCTCCCTCTCCCATACTGTCTGATTAATGTGTTTGTGTCTGCGCCTTCCAGAGTATTACAGCAGGAGGAATATACACAGAGAGGAGACAGGGGAGGGAACACTGCAGGTACAGTCTACAGACACTCAATCCTTGTTTGGGGATAACGTTTTATTCTACTATTGCCTCTTTCTGTTCTAGAAACATGCTGACTGTGTGTGTGTGTGTGTATTCCCATCTGTGTGTGTAGGACTCAGAGGACACAAACTCGGTGTCCAGTGGTGTGACAGATGCTGATCCGACACCTCTAAGGCCTGGGAGCTCAGTCAGCAGTCTACAGTCTAACTACACAGTGAGCCACATACACACATACAGTGAGGGAAAAAAGTATTTGATCCCCTGCTGATTTTGTACGTTTGCCCACTGACAAAGAAATTATCAGTCTATAATTTTAATGGTAGGTTTATTTGAACAGTGAGAGACAGAATATCAACAAAAAAATCCAGAAAAACGCATGTCAAAAATGTTATGAATTGATTTGCATTTTAATGAGGGAAATAAGTATTTGACCCCTCTGCAAAACATGACTTAGTACTTGGTGGCAAAACCCTTGTTGGCAATCACAGAGGTCAGACGTTTCTTGTAGTTGGCCACCAGGTTTGCACACATCTCAGGAGGGATTTTGTCCCACTCCTCTTTGCAGATCTTCTTCAAGTCATTAAGGTTTCGAGGCTGACGTTTGGCAACTCGAACCTTCAGCTCCCTCCACAGATTTTCTATGGGATTAAGGTCTGGAGACTGGCTAGGCCACTCCAGGACCTTAATGTGCTTCTTCTTGAGCCACTCCTTTGTTGCCTTGGCCGTGTGTTTTGGGTCATTGTCATGCTGGAATACCCATCCACGACCCATTTTCAATACCCTGGCTGAGGGAAGGAGGTTTTCACCCAAGATTTGACGGTACATGGCCCCGTCCATCGTCCCTTTGATGCGGTGAAGTTGTCCTGTCCCTTTAGCAGAAAAACACCCCCAAAGCATAATGTTTCCACCTCCATGTTTGACGGTGGGGATGGTTTCTTGGGGTCATAGGCAGCATTCCTCCTCCTCCAAACACGGCAAGTTGGGTTGATGCCAAAGAACTCCATTTTGGTCTCATCTGACCACAACACGTTCATCCAGTTGTCCTCTGAATCATTCAGATGTTCATTGGCAAACTTCAGACGGGCATGTATATGTGCTTTCTTGAGCAGGGGGACCTTGCGGGCGCTGCAGGATTTCAGTCCTTCACGGCATAGTGTGTTACCAATTGTTTTCTTGATGACTATGGTCCCAGCTGCCTTGAGATCATTGACAAGATCCTCCTGTGTAGTTCTGGGCTGATTCCTCACCGTTCTCATGATCATTGCAACTCCACGAGGTGAGATCTTGCATGGAGCCCCAGGCTGAGGGAGATTGACAGTTCTTTTGTGTTTCTTCCATTTGCGAATAATCACAGAAACTGTTGTCACCTTCTCACCAAGCTGCTTGGCGATGGTCTTGTAGCCCATTCCAGCCTTGTGTAGGTCTACAATCTTGTCCCTGACATCCTTGGAGAGCTCTTTGGTCTTGGCCATGGTGGAGAGTTTGGAATCTGATTGATTGATTGCTTCTGTGGACAAGTGTCTTTTATATAGGTAAGAAACTGAGATTAGGAGCACTCCCTTTAAGAGTGTGCTCCTAATCTCCGTTCGTTACCTGTATGAAAGACACCTGGGAGCCAGAAATCTTTTTGATTGAGAAGGGGTCAAATACTTATTTCCCTCATTAAAATGCAAATCAATTTATAACATTTTTGACATGCATTTTTCTGGATATTTTTGTTGTTATTCTGTCTCTCACTGCTCAAATAAACCTACCATTAAAATTATAGACTGATCATTTCTTTGTCAGTGGGCAAACGTACAAAATCAGCAGGGGATCAAATACTTTTTTCCCTCACTGTACATACCTACAGTTGAAGTCGGAAGTTTACATACACTTTAGCCAAATGCATTTAAACTCAGTTTTTCACAATTCCTGACATTTAATCCTTGTAAAGATTCCCTGTCTTAGGTCAGTTAGGATCACCACTTTGTTTTAAGAATGTGAAATGTCAGAATAATAGTAGAGAGAATGATTTATTTCAGCTTTTATTTCTTTCATCACAGAAGTTCACATACACTCAATTAGTATTTGGTAGCATTGCCTTTAAATTGTTTAACTTGGGTCAAACGTTTCAGGTAGCCTTCCACAAGCTTCCCACAATAAGTTGGGTGAATTTTGGCCCATTCCTCCTGACAGAGCTGGTGTAACTGAGTCAGGTTTGTAGGCCTCCTTGCTCGCAAACGCTTTTTCAGTTCTGCCCACAAATTGTCTATGGGATTGAGGTCAGGGCTTTGTGATGGCCACTCCAATACCTTGACTTTGTTGTCCTTAAGCCATTTTGCCACAACTTTGGAAGTATGCTTGGGGTCATTGTTCATTTGGAAGACCCATTTGCGACCAAGCTTTAACTTCCTGACCGATGTCTTGAGATGTTGCTTCATTATATCCATATAATTTTCCTGCCTCATGATGCTCTCTATTTTGTGAAGTGCACCAGTCCCTCCTGCAGCAAAGCACCCCCACAACATGATGATGCCACTCCTGTACTTCACGGTTGGGATGTTCTTCGGCTTGCAAGCCTCCCCCTTTTCCCTCCAAACATAACGATGGTCATTATGGCCAAACAGTTCTATTTTTGTTTCATCAGACCAGAGGACATTTCTCCAAAAAGTACGACCTTTGTCCCCATGTGCAGTTGCAAACTGTAGTCTGGCTTTTTTATGGCGGATTTGGAGCAGTGGCTTCTTACTTGCTGAGCGGCCTTTCAGGTTATGTCAATATATAGGACTCGTTTTACTGTGGATATAGATAATTTTGTACCTGTTTCCTCCAGCATCTTCACAAGATCCTTTGCTGTTGTTCTGGGATTGATTTGCACTTTTCGCACGAAATTACGTTATTCTCTAGGAGACAGAACAAGTCTCCTTCCTGAGCGGTATGACGGGTGCGTGGTCCCATGGTGTTTATACTTACGTACTACTGTTTGTATAGATGAACGCGGTACCTTCAGGCATTTGTAAATTGCTCCCAAGAATGAACCAGATTTGTGGAGGTCTACAATTTGTTTTCTGAGGTCTGGGCTGATTTCTTTTGATTTTGCCATGATGTCAAGCAAAGAGGCATTGAGTTTGAAGGTAGGCCTTGAAATACATCCACAGGTACACCTCCAATTGACTCAAATTATGTCAATTAGCCTATCAGAAGCTTCTAAGCCATGACATCATTTTCTGTAATTTTCCAAGTGTAACGGCAGCCTTCCTCCTCTTCAAGAGAAGGTGTAGCAGGGATCGGACCAACACGCAGCGTAGCCAGTGCTCAACATGTTTAATTACGAATAACGTAAACACTTACAACAATACAAAATAACAAAATGTGGCAAACCGATACAGCCCTATCTGGTGCAGAGAAAACACAAAGACAGGAAACAACCACCCATAATCCCCAACACAAAACAAGCCACCTAAATATGAATCCCAATCAGAGACAACACAAAACACCTGCCTCTGATTGGGAACCATATTAGGCCAAACATAGAAACAGACAAACTAGACACACAACATAGAATGCCCACCCAGCTCACGTCCTGACCAACACTAAAACAAGCAAAACACACAAGAACTATGGTCAGAACGTGACAGTACCCCCCTCCTGAGGTGCGGACTCTGAACGCACCCCCTAAAACTCTAGGGGAGGGTCTGGGTGGGCATCTGTCCGTGTTGGCGGCTCCGGCACTGGACGAGGACACCACTCCACCATTGTCTTTGTCCCCCTCCTTAGCGTGCTTTGAGTGGCGACCCTCGCCGCCGACCTTGGCCTAGGAACCCTCACAAAGGGCCCCATCAGACTGAGGAGACAGCTTAGGACAGAGAGGTAGCTTAGGACAGAGAGGTGGCTCCGGACTGAATGGCGGCTCCGGGACTGAATGGCGGCTCCGGACTGAATGGCGGCTCCGGACTGAATGGCGGCTCCGGACTGGAGGGCGGCTCCGGACTGGAGGGCGGCTCCGGACTGGAGGGCGGCTCCGGACTGGAGGGCGGCTCATGACTGGAGGGCGGCTCTGGCGGCTCATGACTGGAGGGCGGCTCTGGCGGCTCATGACTGGAGGGCGGCTCTGGCGGCTCCTGACTGACGGCTCTGGCGGCTCCTGACTGACTGGCGGCTCTGGCGGCTCCTGACTCTCTGGCGGCTCCTGACTGGCTGGCGGCTCCCGACTGACGGGCGGCTCTGGCGGCTCGGGACAGACGGGCGGCTCGGGACAGACGGACGTCTCAGATGGCGCTGGGCAGGCGGGCAGCTCAGATGGCGCTGGGCAGGCGGGCAGCTCAGATGGCGCTGGGCAGGCGGGCAGCTCAGATGGCGCTGGGCAGGCGGGCAGCTCAGACGGCGTTGGGCAGACGGGCAGCTCAGACGGCGCTGGGCAGACGGGCAGCTCAGACGGCGCTGGGCAGACGGGCAGCGCAGACGGCGCTGGGCAGACGGCCGACTCTGACCTGCTGAGGCGCACAGTAGGCCTGGTGCGTGGTGCCGGAACTGGTGGTACCGGTTTGTAGACACTCACCTCAAGGCTAGTGCGGGGAGCAGGAACAGGGCACACTGGACTCTCGAGGCGCACTATAAGCCTGGTGCGTGGTACCGGCACTGGTGGTACCAGGCTGAGGGCACGCACCTCAGGGCGAGTGCGGGGAGAAGGAACAGTGCGTACAGGGCTCTGGAGACGCACAGGAGGCTTGGTGCGTGGTGCCGGAACTGGTGGTACCGGGCTGGAGACACGCACCACAGGGCGAGTGCGTGGAGGAGGAACAGGGCTCTGGAGACGCACTGGAAGCCTGGTGCGTGGTGTGGGCACTGGTGGTACTGGGCTGATGACAGGAGAGCTAGTACGTGGGGCTGCCACGGGAGAGCTGGTGCGCTGAGCTGGCATAGGACGTGCAGGGCTAGGGAGGCGCACAGGAGTTCTGGTGCGTAAGGCTGGCACAGTCTTCACCAGACGGATAGCCCGCACCTCAGGACGAGTATGGAGAGCTGACTCAGGTGATATCAAATCCCCGACACGCTCCGTCGGGCAGATGTCGTGCCTCATGCACCAAACCAGCAAATCCCTCATTTCTCTCTCCTCCAATTTCCCCATTAGATCCTTCACAGTCTCTACTTCGCTCACCTCCAATGCCGCCCTCACCGGCTCTGGTTCCATCCTTGGCTCCTTACGGTAAGCAGGGGGAGTTGGCTCAAGTCTATTTCCTCCCAAGTGGTATAACCCAGATTCTGCTCACGCTGCCGAGCTAGCTCCTCAAAACGCCGCCTCTCCGCTTTCGCTGCCTCCAGCCCCGCTTTGGGGCGGCGATATTCCTCTGGCTTTGCCCAGGGTCCTTTACCGTCCAGCACGTCCTCCCATGTCCATTCCTGAACTCGCTGCTGCTGCCCGTAGCCACGCTGCTTGGTCCGAGTTTGGTGGGTGGTTCTGTAACGGCAGCCTTCCTCCTCTTCAAGAGAAAAGAAGGTGTAGCAGGGATCGGACCAACACGCAGCGTAGCCAGAGCTCAACATGTTTAATTATGAATAATGTGAACACTTACAACAATACAAAATAACAAAATGTGGCAAACCGATACAGCCCTATCTGGTGCAGAGAAAACACAAAGACAGGAAACAACCACCCACAATCCCCAACACAAAACAAGCCACCTAAATATGATTCCCAATCAGAGACAACACAAAACACCTGCCTCTGATTGGGAACCATATTAGGCCAAACATAGAAACAGACAAACTAGACACACAACATAGAATGCCCACCCAGCTCACGTCCTGACCAACACTAAAACAAGCAAAACACACAAGAACTATGGTCAGAACGTGACACCAAGCTGTTTAAAGGCACAGTCAACTTAGTGTATGTAAACTTCTGACCCACTGGAATTGTGATACAGTGAAATAATCTGTCTGTAAACAATTGTTGGGAAAATTACTTGCGTCATGCACAAAGTAGATGTCCTAACCGACTTGCCAAAACTATAGTTTGTTAACAAGACATTTGTGGAGTGGTTGAAAAACGAGTTTTAAAGACTCCAACCTAAGTATATGTAAACTTCAAACTTCAACTGTACATACATACATACAAAACACGTGTGTATGTGTGTGTGTATGTAGTTGAGTGGCAGTATGATGAGTCTGTTCAGTTCGGGGGAGTTCGGAGCAGTGGAGGTGAAAGGGCGTGTCCTATTCTCATTGGACTATGACACTCAGAGGGAGGAGCTGCAGATCAGAGTGTGTCGCTGTGAAGACCTGGCCGCCGCACGCAAGAACCACTCCGACCCGTAAGTAAAGTAGGGTTGCTGTTTCGAGGATGCTTACAGGCATCATTGATGTGAACTATCCCTTTGAGAAGCACTTGTTTTGTGTTAAGACGTGTGTGTGTGTGCGTGTGTTGTAGGTATGTAAAGGCATATCTCCTGCCTGATAAGTCATCTCACAGTAAGAAGAAAACATCAGTGAAGAAAAAGACTCTCAACCCAGTCTTTGACCAGACACTGAAAGTGAGAGCACACACACTCTCTTTCTCGATTCCTTTCCCTTAGCATCTGTCTTGTTTGTTACCTCTCTCTGTCTACTTGCCGGTCTGTTTTCTGTCTGTCTTGTCTGATGTACATGTGAATGTATGAATCACTTGTGTCTCAGTATAATTGTGTTTGTTTCAGTATAAGATCAGTGTGTCAGAGGTGCGTGGAAGGACTCTGAACCTGTCTGTGTGGCACGCTGCCCCCCTGGGCAGAAACCTGTTCCTAGGAGAGGTGGAGCTTGAGCTGGCCCACTGGGACTGGAAACATACACGCTCTGACTGGTACCAGCTACAGCCACGGGTAAGAGCTGGTATACACACACACAACACAACACAACACAACACAGCATGCAGTAAGTCTTGCATTGTATGTGGTCTTAACTGGCCAGGAGAAGAGAAGGTGCTGAGAATTTCAACTAACTCTTATGTAACCCTTCTAACCTAATCTCTCTTCTCTTCAATCTCCCGCTCTCCTCTTTTTCTGTTCTCTCTCTCTCAGGTCCAGTGTAGTCCAGAGTCTATCAGTAGTCGAGGAAACATCCTGCTCTCTATCAAGTTCATCCCAGTAGGGTCCGAGGGTAAACTGAGCTCACTACGCTCGTCACACACACCCAGCACTTTCTTTCACTTTCTCTCCTTCTCTCTCTCATACTCACTCACTCTCTCTGTCTGAACTTACTCTGAACGTATTCTGTGTAGGTGGAGGTCTACCTCTAACAGGGGAGCTACACATCTGGCTGCGGGAAGCGCAGGGTCTTCTCTCCACCAAAGGGGGTGCCGTGGACTCCTTCATCAAGAGGTGGGTTAGAGCTCAGAGGTCAGGAGTAGGAAGAAAACCTGCAGTGTGGCCGTTCTCAAGGCCTGGATTTGTGGAACGGGGGTCTAGAGTTAGTGGGATACGACTGTGTTTACAGTATAATAACTGTTCTTTAACCCTACTTTGACTTTAATCCAAGTTACGTGCTGCCGGACACCAGCCGGTCGAGCGGTCAGAAGACACGCGTGGTTAAGCGGTCGGTCAGTCCGACCTACAACCACACCATGGTGTATGACGGGTTCCAGCCTGCTGACCTGAGAGAGGCCTGTGCTGAGCTGACTGTCTGGCACCGTGAAGGGTTAAAAACACACCTGCTGGGAGGGGTCCGACTCAGCCGTGGGACAGGTGAGATACACACAGATAGATACGCACTGTGTATGCACAGATGACATTGTAATAAGGTGTGTGTTACAGGTCTGAGCTACGGAGTGGCAGTGTGTTGGATGGATTCAACAGAGGAAGAAGCATCTGTGTGGAACTCCATGATCCTGAACCCCAACCACTGGATGGATACTACACTACCTATCAGAACTAACCTGGCTGACCGCCCAGAATAACACACACAAACTACACTTCCCACCAGAATCTGTACATATAAAAGGTAGTGCTGCTGGTAGTATGTGTTGGGTTTTGTTGCCTACAGTAGGATACGTATGGGTATAGTTTTAGCCTACCTGTATGGCTAGTTTTAGAGACCCAGATCAATCAAATTCATTTCAGTTAGGGCAGTGTAGGGCTATTGTTTTAAATTAGGATAGGGTCAGCTATACTTCCTCAAGCCTAGCTAGTGGTTTATAAATGCCCAATCGATCACGGTTGAATTGCACAATAATAAGGAACTAGAAAGAGGAAACTAGGGGGAGGAAATGCATATGACAGTGTGTTAGTTAACAAAGACATTAACTCGTTATGTTAAAACTGCTGTATAAAATGTGTAATCTAAAAACTTGTGTCATACATATGTCAAGTAAACAATTTAGAGTATTTGAGCTGCACTTAATTTAGCTTGGAGTTGGTACTTTTTGGACTATTCCACAGTATGAGTCATAATAGCGATAACCTAGCTGTCAAACAAGGAAATGGTTCCAATTGTTTTTCCACCATTTATTTTTCCCATAGGGGATTTTAGAAACACTTAAAATAAGGGCTGTGTTTTGTGTAGATTTACCCTTGCGTAATGTTTTGATAACCGTTTAAATCTCTTTCGGACAAGGTGACTTTTATCAATATATTTTCTTGAATTTACCCCCCCCAAAATGAAATGATAATTAGTTGCTAATGTGGGTGTCATAAAGAACTACAAATGCCATGATGATCTGGACGAGACTGCTGAATCGAGGCAATGATAAGAATCTAAGGGATTAACTGTCTAATGTTGGCTAAATGTAGTAATGAATAAATTGGCTACATTTCTTTAAATTGACATATTCTGTGAACTGTCTTGTGCAAGTTTTTAATGGCACAATACCTGTTAGCAAAGGTGTCAGCTAGGGATAAAATGCAGGAGCTTGTAGGGATTTGTAGTCTTGCATGTTTACTTTTATGCTAATGTGCATTTTCGTATCTGAGTGGAATATATTGACAAGTCAATTTGGCCAGGAGAGATTTACATGGTTATCAAAACATCACGCCACGGTAAGCCTACACGAAACACAGCCCTTATTTTAAGTGTCTCTAAAATCCCCTATGGAAAAAATGAATGGTGGAAATATGATTGAAACCAATTCCCTGTTTGGGTTTTGTGGGTATTCTGACACCTCCACCGTTTAGACTTCAAACCCAACTCAGGTATTTGACTAATATATTATGACGCAGTTCTGGTTCTCTGTTGTGAAGTTAAATTAACTGTACGAATCAACCTTTATGAATGTTTCTGTGTAATAATGGTATTGTACATTATCAATTAAATATCAATACCTCGATTAAACTACAGTTTTGTAATCTCGTGGACAGAGTACACTACTGATTTGTTATCTGACTCAATTACGCACAATTTTAGTTATGTGTTTCCGAAATAGTGTCCTTCTCACATATAGTCACTGACAGTAAGAACATGGATCCACATAGTGTCGCAGGTTCGCAATTGTATTTGTCGTTTTATGAGGCAATGGCATTCTGCCACACTGCGGAATACAGCCATAGAAGACCAGGGGAATGTTATCAAATGCGATAAAAGCCCTGACAGTAAATGCACATGATTATGTCATTTTCTCTCTGACAGACTCTAAAGATGCTGAATAATGCCAAAATATCTGTAGAAATGCACAATAAATACCAAAAATCCACATACGACCGAAATCGCATGACTTGCCCAATTCACCCACCCACCCCTGTCCTGTGATTGGAGGGCTTCTATCAGGACTTCCATCTGATTGGCCAACATAGATGCCAATCATTAACAGCATGGACTTAAATTCGATACATTTTGGATCACTCAAGTCGTTGCAGAACACAATACGATATGTTTATGTCTTTCTGACTGCGCTCATATACACGCAGAACAACCTACGAAAAGAAGCTATGAGGGACTGGTACATTGTAACTGTGCTATTGTGGAGCGTAGTAGGTAAGATCTCGAGATGTTTTTGTTAAGACAGTTAATTAAAAGGTGATAGATTCTGATCGTTTTGTTTGTTTTGTGTATTCGATGAGTCCTCTTTACTCAACCAAATGTAGGCCTACTATACAATTATTTGTAGTGTTATTGTATGAACTGAATTGTGTTTTGGATAAAATGCTAATTGGGAACACAACTGTTGCCGCGCCTGTACAGATCTCGTGACACCGGGGCAACCCGACCGCACTGCTAAAACTCCCAGTCAAATATCTTGGAATGAGCGGGTTCAAATTATAGTAACTTCTGTGACAAGACCCTGCATGTAGCACTGGTAAACAAATGTTGATTCTGATTCACGGGTAGGATACTGCTCTGTTGTAGCTGACTAAACTCCAATCCATGGGGAATGAACCCAGACGAGTTTAGTCGGCTAACGCTAACTCTATGTAGCCTAAGTAGTTTACTATGTCAAACTGATTTAGGTACAACATCGTGATAAACCATTTTTTATTTTATTTAGAGTAACTCACTGTAAACTGGCATGTAATTTGGCATAAAATGAACACTATCTCTAAACTGGATTCGTGTATTCCGAGTGGCGCAGCGGTCTAAGGCACTGGATTCGTGTATTCCGAGTGGCGCAGCGGTCTAAGGCACTGCATCTCAGTCACTACAATCCCTTTTTCGATTCCAGGCTTTATCACATCCGGCCGTGATTGGGAGCCGGCATTGGCCGGGGTAGGCCGTCATTGTAAATAAGAATTTGTTCTTAACGGACTTGCCTAGTTAAATAAAAGGATGGATATATATATATTAAAATACCATCTGTGGGCCTCGACTGTTGACTCGCGTTGCTTCTGACTAGAGTAGGCAACACGCTTACTGTTTTTCAACAATAGTGAGTGAGAAAAGCAAACCTCATATCTCAGTCTGTCTGCCCAGTCTGATAAGTTCTCTAAGGTCATCCAGCCAATCACACCACCAGCGTGAGACTTTGGCACGTGGTGGTCACAAGCCTGGTCTCTACTGTTATCTTATGTGTTGTTTACTTTGTAGTCCTGCAACAAGCACAAACCCCACTCCACATCTGTAACCCACTTTCTTCTCTTAGGTCACAGTGGAGGGGTAATGTTAGCAGTAATAGTATGAGAAGTGTTAAGGGTAGACTGGAATATGACCTCTTCATACACCTCTGGCATTGACATGCTCTTTCTCCACAGCCACAGAGGGAAAAGCTCTCCCTTCAGTCCCAGACTTTGGGAAGGCATACCATGTCAAAGGTGAGTGAGACCTATTGTTATTGAACTGAGGAGTGGTCACTTAATGTATGGTAATAATATATCCTGTACTTTTGCATGACTTGTCAGTAACTACAAGATTACACCATTTACATTTTAATAATTTAACAGACACTCTTATCCAGAGTGACTTACAGTTAGTTAGTTTATTAATTACATTTGTGTATCAGGTGTGATCTCCCTGCCCTATGCTGAGATAAAGGAACCATTTGAGGCCTGGTTCGACCTGAAGGAGAGGACCAGCCGCATCGACTATTACCACGGTAACTATTTACACACCAGCTGTACAATAGTCAAGCAATATGGCTCCATGTTCTCTCAGGCAAGCTGGAATATCCACCATATTGCTTATGTCTATAAAATCCTTGCAGATTTTAACAAGTGGCTAGGGGTTGTTCTTGGGTGTACAGGACCTGTTTTTTTTATGTCCTTTTGAGGAGTACCCTGTGCTGCAGCTTTGATCAGAAATAGTGCATGTTAGCAGCAGGGTTGTAGTGGATGTCATTTGAGACGCACTGTCAGTGAATCACGTGTGCAACTGAGGCCTTTGTTCTGAGTCAAGGTCAGTAGACTGAAACCTCAGCACTTATAGACAGTGAAACTTGTCAACTACAGCGTCTTTTAAATCACGGAGATGAGGATAGGGCCACTAAGACCAGGGATCTCTAACTCTATTCTAGGGTGTGCAGACTTTTCTTACAGTCCAGCACTAACACGCAGTCAACTTCAGTTCTTATTTTCTGTGTGTTGTCATGGTGACCCGCAGGTCAGGTGTCGACGTACCAGATGGGGATGGAGCTTCCTTGGGGATCATCCTATAAGATCACTCCTGAGACCACAGAGGTGGAGCTAAACATTATGAAGTGTTTCCAGGTCAATGGCACAAAAGAAGAGCCAGTCACACCTCAAGGATCCCTACCTGACCTTCAGGGGTTTATGGTGTGTGTGGTAGTTCATTGAGTTTTTCAATTAATACAGGTAGTTTTGAAAAGTTATTTGTAATAAATGGTCTTTGTGTGTAGTTCCTCAGGATGGAGTACTATGGAGGTGTGCTCTGTGAGGTCTGGCAGAATGTGACAGTAGTCGGACACAAGAAGAATACCTACACACTCTGGGTGACACGCCCTGAAGGAGGGGTTATGGGAGGAGCTGAGCTGACCACGCCCCTACACTACGAGATGATGGGCTACAACACCCTGCTGGGGTCCCATTATGATAAATATCTGGTCGACTACAAGGAGTTCAGCTCAAAGTTTGACCCCAAAGTCTTCGCCCTGCCTGATGGTTCGCATGCGCACACACACAGCTCTCAAGCCATGTGACAATTAGCAAACAATCTTAATCACTTTCTTGTCGGTCACATCTCTCTCTTCAGGGATGAGCTGTGGTTCATTTCCTGGTCTAGGGGTGGAGGACCACCTGCTGGCCAATCCGATGAAAGATCTGATTCACACTTCCTCGTTAGGCCACGCCCAGCGGTTGTTTGGCCACTTCAAGGAGCAGTTTGGTCGTCGTTATGGTGATGAGAGGGAGCACGAGAAGAGAGAGCACGCATTCGTTCACAACCTCCGGTAAGGGTGCTGGGGGGAGAGGGCAAGAGCAACAAATGAGTGATTGAAAGAGTTCTAGGTGAATATAATTTGGTGGTTACAAATTCTGTCTTCCTCTATTCCCCTCTCGCTCTTCCCTCCATCACTCCCTCTCCCAGGTATGTCCACTCTATGAACCGTGCTGGCTTGTCGTTCTCCCTGGCGGTCAACTCTCTGTCTGACCTCTCCATGTCGGAGCTGTCTGCTATGAGGGGCAGAAATGGAGGGAAGAGGCCCAACAACGGCTTGCCGTTCCCCATGCACCTATACACTGGAGTACAGGTCCCTGATCAGCTGGACTGGAGGCTCTATGGTGTGTGTGGAGCAGAGGAGGCTGGTGGAAGGAGCTATAGGAGGACGAGTTCATTGTAATTGCTGGAATGAACTGAATGGAATGGAGTCAAACGTGGTTTCCATATGTTTGTTTGATACCGTTCCATTTATTCTATTCCAGAGACTACTCAGCCCGTCCTCCTATAGTTCCACCCACCAGCTTCCATGTGCGTGTGCATGCGTGTGTGACAACATTGTGTGTATTTTCTAGGTGCTGTGACTCCGGTGAAGGACCAGGCCATCTGTGGTTCATGTTGGAGCTTTGCCGCCACTGGAGCAGTAGAGGGCGCTCTCTTCCTGAAAGTAATATCTCACACACTGATTTTTAGAATAACTTCAGTTGGGTGTGTTATAGCTGTTTATTTGGATCCCCATTAGCGTTTGCAGCAACTATTCTCACTGGGGTCCACAAAAACACACTGATAGACAAAGGACAGTCACATAAATGTAAAATACAACGATATACAAACGATACAACAAGAGTGTCTGCCATGGTTTCTGTTTGGAAAAGGTGGCGCTGGACCATGTTAATGCATCTTAACAGAACATGCAACTAATTTAATGAAGCAGCCAATAAAATGTCATTTTCAAATGTTTGCCAAAATGCAATTCTGAACAGGGCACCTGGAAAAACCCCATTCTAAACAGGGCATGTGACAGATTAACCTGCTACACTGGTGAGAAACAAGTTTTAGGTTTTTCATAACCATTTAAGAGATTTGTTTCATTGAGCCCTTCAAACAAAAAGACAATGTGAACAATAGCCATGTCTGGTTCCTCTCTCCTGATAATGTTGAGGGTGCGTGCGTGCGCCTGAGCACACAGAAGTACCTGGCCTTAAGATTTTATGATTAAGCACGAGACAATGATTTTGAGAAATTAAAAACATTGAAATGGAACTTCCATGAAAATCGTAACTGGCACGCAGAATAGTAGGATAAATTGTAAGCTTCCCCAAACTTTTAATTTTTCTATAAAATAATTGCCTCCATGTTGCCATGGTCAGATTTAGCCTATAGGCTATTTTGACGCAAGGTAAGACAAACATTCAGGTTTCAAACAATTAAGTATTTTTTTTTAAATGCAGCTCCAGCTCGCGTTGTAAAATGGTGGGTGACCCACTGATAGTAGGTTGCCTGCACTTGATGGTGAATGGGAGATGTGCTTCAATTACCAGTTTAGATACAAATAGCTATTAAAAAACAAAAAAAACATGCACCCTAACTGTAAGACATTATTGCATATTAAAAATGTTGTGCAATGAATGGGCTCATAAAAGCACATGATTTACTCCAGCAGAGAAGCTGCAGGAGAAATCTCACTCAAACTAGGCTGTGTATGCTGTGCGCTTGTGATAGTTGTTTGATAAGTAAAATGCACACAGGCCAATTTAATTCCAGTAAATTATAAAACCCTGTTTGTGTACCATGACATCTTTAATCAGTTTTCTTTCAAGGGAATTTTGCTGTTTGCTTGAGTAATTTTCTCTGAATCCTGTGCGTTGCTGTGAATGTGTTTCGGACTTGGGTATGGGTGTCTGAGCTGAATGTTATTTGCTTGTGCAGACAATCTGGAATTTTCATCACAGTATTATGGCTCATAACTAGAAGTGACGCATTTCATGTCTCGTCAACCTCAACCAGGAAAGACTATCAAGCATGTTAGTGCTGTTAAGGGCAAGGCATGCTGCTCTGTTTTGAGCCAGCTGTAGCTTTGCTAGGTCTTTTTTTGCTGCACTTGACCATATTGCTGTCCAGTAATATGGTCAGGTAGAGTTGATCTGTGTTCTACACAAAAATCCTATTTTTATAACACCCCCTCCATCTTCAGAACAGGTGAAGTAAAGCCATAGCAAGTTAGGTTTTTTCAATAACATCTTAGGCTGCACTGAAAGGTTCTAAATTACCCAACAACTTAATGAATGATGGAAATTAATTGGATTTTCTACCCATAATATCAACAGTCATCGCTGTAGCTCATCCCTAAGGAGGATGATCATTAATATTGTCCTTTTATTCAGAAGGTAAAATGGATGAAAATAAATAGGATGTCAACTTTTATTTTTCCTCTCACGTATTTGCATTTGTTAGCGGTTGATGTTCTTCAATAACAGACCCCAAAGCAAATCAGGGAGAGAAATATATTCCAAGAACAAATCAGTTGTTATGATGGAAAGTAGATGGAAGAATAAACATCTCCTCAATGTTTCTCCACTTAACAAAGAGACGGGATGTAGTTTATACTCAGGCCTAGACTGTTTGACCAATTTATAATATCGTGCAGTAAAATTGGCCAAATACCAAGTATCCCAGGCTCGATGTTTGGACCAATGAGAATTTGCCACATGTAGCTATGAGTCCCTGACTGGAACCCCATACTCAGATGTCGAACTGACACTACTATTTCTATTGACCGTTAATTCCCTCTTGACCTCTAGTCCTCTGCTTTGTATATTTATCTTATATTCCTACACATTATGTTAATGACTTGAAGTTTGTCAATGGAGGAAAAGAAATAATATCAACTTGTTGTTCACAATTAGTTGTAGCTTGTGAACACTATTTTCTCTCACGTATTTGACAATTATGTGGTTGAGGTGTTATAAGATCTCTAGCTGTAATATACTTGCATGTATCACCACCATCTCTGGTCTCCCTGCACCCCATAATCCACAGGCATTCCGTCCTCACTGGTGTTGCCTAGCAACTCTAGAAATGTTCAAGACGGGTTTATTATGGGCTGAGGATTCACCATTCCCTTGACCAACACACACTCATTAGCAGTAGTAGCTGATGGCAGTTCAGGAGATTTTTAATGAGCCACGTGTGGTGGTTCAAGGAGTTTGTTGAACTTACAAAGGAGGCTATTTAAGGTGAAGTTGGGACTTATTTGGGAGAGTTGAGCAGTGTGAGTTGAGTTGATGGTTGTTAGTCTAGTCAGTGGTCCTCCTTTGTACCTCTGCCAGCTCTAAGGAAATGAGCTTGTCCTCTCAGTAGGAAGTGACCAGGAGGTGCTGTGTCCTGCCGCATTGGCAGGTTCATAAACATACTACTTCCCAGGGGGCCAATCAGATTCCTCCCCTCTGACCTCCTAGCAACCCACAGATGCAGCTGTGGAAGTTGCTGTGAAAAAACAATAATTGGTCTCTCGGGGGGCCCCCCCCTCAACTCTTCATTTCCAGTCTTCTGTTGGGTTTATTTATTGACCCGGAGAAGTAGAATGTTTCTCACCCAGTTATAATTGTCAATTCTTCTCTTTTCTCCCTGTAGTCAGGGTCTCTTCAGGTCTTGTCTCAGCAGATGTTGGTAGATTGTAGCTGGGGCTTTGGTAATAATGGATGTGACGGAGGAGAGGAGTGGAGGGCCTACGAGTGGATCATGAAACACGGAGGCATCGCAACTACGGAGACCTATGGTTCCTACATGGGCATGGTGAGACACACACAGAGATGGCTTGTCTAGAGGTAATCCACAGGGCTCTATGCTTTGCCTGCTCCTTTTCATGTCTTAACAGGACATGTAAATCTTTACAATATACTGTACTTAAACCCAGTGTATGACTCTCTCTCCTAACAGAACGGCCTGTGCCACGTCAACACATCCCAGCTGACAGCTCGTGTCCAGAGCTACACCAACGTGACGTCAGGTGACGCCGAGGCCCTGAAGGTGGCGCTGTTTAAACACGGCCCAGTGGCCATCAGTATTGACGCAGGACATAGGTCCTTTGTCTTCTACAGCCACGGGGTCTACTATGAACCCAAATGTGGTGAGTTATATACTATAGTGCCCTCAAACTCAACTCTGGACCTCGAAGCCAGTTCCACTGCGGTTTTTCAGTGTTCCCCTCTAATCAGGGACTGATTTAGACATGGGACATCATGTGGGTGCAATTAATTATGAGGTAGAACAGAACCAGCAGGCTCCAAACTTCGTAGCGTAAGAGTTGAATGCGCCTGCTATAGGGTAAACATACACAGCTATTCTTCACATCTGTCTAAGGTGTTCCCCAGGGCTCTTGTTCTCTCGCGATCTCTCACGCAATCTCTTCTCCCTCACGCCTAGGAAACACAACTGACTCCCTGGACCACGCGGTGCTTGCAGTGGGTTATGGTGTCATGGAGGCGGAGCCTTACTGGCTGGTGAAGAACTCCTGGTCAACCTACTGGGGAAACGACGGGTACATACTGATGTCTATGAAGGATAACAACTGTGGTGTTACCACTGATGCTACGTATGTTACGCTGGCATAGAGCTAGGGAGAAACATGAAACGCACGCACAGGAGTTACGACTCCTTTTTAAATGATGATAGGAGGGTATTTGAAATTGGAATAATATCGGAAGTGTGTGTGGTGCATGGGATGAAGTAATGTCGTTTAGGCAGTAAGGTTTTTAGATATGTTTATTGCTGGTCGGCGCGCAGTGCCTTCCTCTCTGTCATATACACACTTTGTCACACAATCGTACGCACACACTGAATCATGCTATACGCACACTTGTGCTCTGGAATCGTGAAATCATCTCAATAAATGTGGAATGTTTTGTACTTGCTGCTCGATTTTCTTTTTGTTCATCATGCTGTGACTCAATAGTGTTTTGCTAACTCATGTGAAAAATAAGACCTTACTCTTCCCAACACACTCGGTCGTTCTAAACACATGATGAATACATGTATGCCTTGCTATTGCTAGCAGTAGCACCACATGTACATTATATATACAAAAGTATGTGGACACCCCTTCAAATGAGTGGATTCTTCTATTTTAGCCACACCTGTTGCTGACAGCTGTATTAAAATCGAGCAAACAGCCATGCGATCGCCATAGACACATTGGCAGTAGAATGTTCTCACTGAAGAACTGTGACTTTCAACATGGCACCGTCATAGGATGCCACCTTTCCAACAAGTCAGTTCGTCAAATTGATGCTATGCTAGAGCTGCCCTGGTCAACTAAGTGCTGTTATTGTGAAGTGGTAACATCCTGGCCTCTGTTGCAAAACTCACTACCGAGTTACAAAATGCCTCTGGACGTTCCAGTGAAGGGAATCTTAACGCTACAGCATACAATGACATTCTAGATGATTCTTTGCTTCCAACTTTGTGGCAACAGTTTGGGGAAGGCCCTTTCCTGTCTCATGACAATGCCCTTGTGCACAAAGTGAGATCCATGCAGAGATCGGTGTGGAAGAACTTGACTGGCCTGCACAGAACCCTGACCTCAACCCCATTGAACACCTTTGGATTGAATTGGAACGGCGACTGCAAGCAAAGCCTAATCGCCCAACCAGTGCTGGACCTCATTAATGCCCTTGTGGCTGAATGGAAGCAAATCCCTGCAGCAATGTTCCAATATCTAGTGGAATGCCTTCCCAGAAGAGTGGAGGCTGTTTTATAGCAGCAAAGGGGGGACCAACTCCATATTAATGCCCATGATTTTGGAATGTATGTTCGACAAGCAGGTGTCCACATACTTTTGGTGATGTAGTGTATATAGCTATGGATCAAATCTAACCTTTGCCAATTGTCAATGATGCCCTCAGAACAAAATACACAGCCAAAAAAAGGCTATAGCAGTTACAGATGTACTACATTTCAACAACACAAATATTACAATCAACCAAAACGCTTGCAAACCTCTGAATTATACCTGCATAATAGACTATAAGAGCTACATAATGGGTATTGTAAAAAGCTAGTGCATGTGTTCACATTTATGAACAATATTCTGATGTACTCTCAAGCTAGCATTCTCAAGTAATAGTTATCTGGACAAGATAAGGCAGTAAGATAGTAAGTACCTAAATGGCATAGATAAAGACATATTGCATAGATATACCACATACGATTTAGATATGTAATGACAGATATACAGTACCATGAAAATAGTTAATTGGTTCTCAAAAATAAAAATGTTTTAGAAAGAAGGTTGACAGGTCATCAGTGCGCAATAAAAGGTATAGCCTACTGAACTAAAGCCTAGGCATTTGCTCAGGGAGTTAATGCAAATCTTCAGGTCTCAGACAAGGTTACTCATCACATGAGCATGTTTCACCAAACAACCTAAAATGTTGTTGGCAGGTTTGTGTGTTTTGGGGTTATTCATTTGTTTTTACCACCCCAGTAATGTTATCAAATTTCTGAAAACCAAAACAAATGTTACATGTTTGAATGAAGAGCGCTAAAAAGTTGAGTGTTTATGTATAGGAAAACAAGGGCGATTCATTTACTGTAGGATTTATGAATGACCCCCTTATTGTATGTGTGTGTGTGTGCACATGTTGGTCTGCTACTTGCATTGCATAGTGCTTCTATACAGACCTTCTGTATGGTATGTGGTTTTGAATCTTGTAACGAGTGAGAGGTTGCCTCGTGGATTCTACTACAGTTGAAGTCGGAAGTTTACATACTTAGGTTGGAGTCATTAAAACTCGTTTTTCAACCACTCCACAAATTTCTTGTTAACAAACTATAGTTTTGGCAAGTCGGTTAGGACATCTACTTTGTGCATGACACAAGTAATTGTTCCAACAATTGTTTACAGACAGATTATTTCACTTATAAATTCACTGTATCACAATTACAGTGGGTCAGAAGTTTACATACACTAAGTTGACTGTGCCTTTAAACAGCTTGGAAAATTACAGAAAATTATGTCATGGCTTTAGAAGCTTCTGATAGGCTAATTGACATAATTTGAGTCAATTGGAGGTGTACCTGTGGATGTATTTCAAGGCCTACCTTCAAACTCAGTGCCTCTTTGCTTGACATCATGGGAAAATCAAAAGAAATCAGCCAAGGCCTCAGAAAAAAAATTGTAGACCTCCACAAGTCTGATTCATCCTTGGGAGCAATTTCCAAATGCCTGAAGGTACCGCGTCCATCTGTACAAACAATAGTACGCAAGTATCAACACCATGGGACCACACAGCTGTCATACCACTCAGAAAGGAGACGATGAATGTACTTTGGTGCGAAAAGTGAAAATCAATCCAAAAACAACAGCAAAAGACCTTGTGAAGATGCTGGAGGAACCGGTACAAAATTATCTATATCCACGGTAAAACGAGTCCTATATCGACATAACCTGAAAGGCCGCTCAGCAAGGAAGAAGCCACTGCTCCAAAACCGCCATAAAAAAGCCAGACTACGGTTTGCAACTGCACATGGGGACAAAGGTTGTACTTTTTGGAGAAATGTCCTCTGGTCTGATGAAACAAAAATAGAACTGGTGGCCATAATGACCATTGTTATGTTTGGAGGAGAAAGGGGGAGGCTTGCAAGCCGAAGAACACCATCCCAACCGTGAAGCATGGGGGTGGAAGCATCATGTTGTGGGGGTGCTTTTCTGCAGGAGGGACTGGTGCACTTCACAAAATAGAAGGCATCATGAGGCAGGAAAATGATGTGGATATATTGAAGCTCAAGACATCAGTCAGGAAGTTAAAGCCTGGTCGCAAATGGGTCTTTCAAATGGACAATGACCCCAAGCATACTTACAAAGTTGTGGCAAAATGGCTTAAGGACAACAAAGTCAAGGTATTGGAGTGGCCATCACAAAGCCCTGACCTCAATCCTACAGAGAATGTGTGTGCAGAACTGAAAAAGTGTGTGCGAACAAGAAGGCCTACAAACCTGACTCAGTTACACCAGCTCTATTAGGAGGAATGGGCCAAAATTTCCCCAACTTATTGTGGGAAGCTTGTGGAAGGCTACCCGAAACGTTTGACCCAAGTTAAACAAATTGAAGGCTACCAAATACTAATTGAGTGTATGTAAACTTCTGACCCACTGAGAATGTGATGAAAGAAATAAAAGCTGAAATAAATAATTCTCTCTACTATTATTCTGACATTTCACATTCTTAAAATAAAGTGGTGATCCTAACTGACCTAAGGCAGGGATTTTTTACTTGGATTAAATGTCAGGAATTGTGAAAAACTGAGTTTGAATGTATTTGGCTAAGGTGTATGTAAACTTCTGACTTCAACTGTATGTGTGTTTGTGTGCGGATTGCTGGGATGTGTGCATGTGTGTGAGTGGTCAAGACTCCGTTGCTAGGCGCTGTAGTTCCTGCCCCTCTGTGCTGCTTGCTGATTGGATAATGTCCTCTCCTTGGCCCTTCTTTGGAGGAAACCTGAAGTAGAAAACAAACTCATAAATTTTTAAAAACAAAAACAGTCAACAAACACACAGGTTATGGTTGGCAATAGGGGTTAGTTTGTGGACTTGATTGTGTGTGCGCGTGTGTGTGTGTCAGGGTTGGGGTCAATTCCAGTTAATTCAGAATGTTAACCAAATTCCAATTCCACATTTTTCTCATTGAAAAGCATTGGAACATAATTGGAATTGGAGTTTAAATTTCACTGTACTTCCTGAATTGACTGGAATTGAAATGGGATTGACCCCAACCCTGGTGTGTGTTTGTGTGTCTGTCTGTCAGTAGATATAGTACCTAGTATCCCAGTTCTCTGCGTCTTCTACGGTATCCGGTAGTGGTCTGTTGGCAGTCTCTGGCAGTGCCAGGGCGAGAACTGCGCCAAGCAGGGGGGCGCAGCCAAAGATGAGCATGGGTAGAGAGGGGCTTCTGGTATGGAGCATGTTGATAAGGGGGGCTAACACACCCCCTACACGGGCAAACATACTGGACACACCTATCCCTGTCTGCCTGTAGACACACACACTGGTAATAGAAGTTAGCAATCACACAAATGAATGTGCACACACACACACACACACACACACTTCTTACCGTAGTACAGTAGGGAAGATCTCAGCAGTATAAACATAGATAACAGCGAAGGAAGCAGTGATACCAAACTTTCCTACCATGGCTAGACCTGTTATCAGGTTGGGATGGTCTGAGAGAGAGAGAGAGAGAGAGAGAGGGGGATAGAGAGAGAATGTTTATTACATGATTTTGTCATTTAGCGCAACGCTCTTAACCGCTAGGCTACCTGCCGTGGTGTTTTATAGACAGACTAACAGCTGTTTTGTGGACCCAATATGTTACAACCCCCCCCCCCCCCCCCCCACCACACACACACACACACACACACACACACCAGTGGCGGTCAGTGCCGTTTCAGGGAGGACAATTTTTCATGAGCATGGCCTTATTTCTATTACAGCGTATTGGATGACTGTCATTCATATTCCATTCACCCAGTTCAATGTGACATTGATCGGTTTAGGCTACTACATGATACTAGAATTTTCTCTATACCCATCATGAGGTTGTTACAACCTAGCCTATGAATGAAAGTTTACAACATAGGTGCACACAGGTCGAGAGACAAATTTGATGTGACAGTTAATCCCCGGTTTGTTCAGTTTGCTTCTGTTTAAGAAATGTTTTTCAACAGAATCTGTGGAATGAATACACCCCTGATCACGAATAAACACAGTTCACAGATTCATATCAGCCACGTTGTATTCCTTCTCGCATCTAGGTTATGCGCTCTCCTGCTTTCACCTCTTCCCTTCGCTTGAGGACTTCAATGCACAAAACATCAGCTGAAAAAACCTTTCCAAGCCAAACCGCTACACACAGCCTACATTGTTGTCACCTTATTAGCTAAAGTAACGTCATAGTTCTATTAGCATAGCTAATAGAACTAATGTGTTAGTAAATCCGCTACAATCATGCAGTAATGTTACAGTGTACAGCCAGTAAGCAGTTACACCAGTGGCAATAAATTAGTAAAAACAAAAGCTTACCTTGACTTTAGGAGTTTCAGTGTTGTGTTGGATAGTCATAGCCAGCTAGCTAACATAGCATCCCTTTGTTTGAGCAGTGTGTTTCGGTAGGCTAAACTAGCTAGCTGCATTTACTAGCTAAATAAGTTAAACTGAACAAAATGATAATCTATCTCTCTATTTCTCTTGCTTCTCCTTCATTGAGGAATAAATGTTCAACTATTTTCTTTCTCTCGCTTCGAGTCAACTTTCTCACCACATTTTATGCACTGCAGTGCTAGCTAGCTGTAGCTTAAGCTTTCAATACTAGATTAATTCTCTGATCCTTTGATTGGATGGACAACATGTCAGTTCATGCTGCAAGAGCTCTGATATGTTGGAGGACGTCCTCCGGAAGTTGTCATAATTACTGTGTAGGTCTATGGAAGGGGGTGAGAACCATGAGCCTCTTAGGTTTTGTATTGAAGTCATTGTACTCAGAGGAGGACGGAAGCTAGCTGTTCTCCGGCTACACCATGGTGCTACCCCACAGAGTGCTGTTGATGCTACAGTAGACCTTCTTCGCAAAATAGTGTGTTTTAATCAATTATTTGGTGACGTGATTATATTTAATATAGTTTTATCTAAAAAGGATAACCTTCCTCCTCTGAGGAGTCTCCTGACACACACACACACACACACACACACACACACACACACACACACACACACACACACACACACACACACACACACACACACACACACACACACACACACACCTGTAGGTACAGTTAGAGTGAGCAGACAGGCCACGCCCCCCAGGGCCAGAAAGCCACTCTGGGATAGGCGTCTGCTCCAAGGGAGGAACAGGAGGACCAATGACCTGGCAGGGATCTCCACCAATCCAAAGATGAACTGAGTCAGGTAGAGGTCTGAGCCCAGTTTAGATACACCTAGAGACAGTCCATAATATACCAATACATTCACAAACCTAGAGAGAGAAAGAGCAGGGTTAGACACACACATACACACAGTCTTGTATAACTAACCTTCTGGGGACACACAATTCAGTCCCATTCAAAATCTTATTTTCCCTAACCCTAAACCTAACCCTAACCTATACCCTTACTCAAACCCTAACAAGTAACCCAAACCGGCTGCGCGCATAAATGTTTTTTGTCCCCCCACACCAAACGCAGGTTAAAATATCAAAACAAACTCTGAACCAATTACATTAATTTGGGGACAGGTTGAAAAGCATGAAACCTTTATGGCAATTTAGCTAGCTAGCTTGCACTTGCTAACTAATTTGTCCTATTTAGCTAGCTTGCTGTTGCTAGCTAATTTGTCCTAGGATATAAACATTGAGTTATTTTACCTGAAATGCACAAGGTCCTCTACTCCGACAATGAATCCACACATAAAACGGTCAAACGAATTGTTTCTAGTCATCTCTCCTCCTTCTAGGCTTTTTCTTCTCTTGACTTTATATTGCGATTGGCAACTTTCATAAATTAGGTGCATTACCGCCACCGACCTCGTTCGTCTTTCAGTCACCCAAGTGGGTATAACCAATGAGGAGATGGCACGTGGGTATCTGCTTCTATAAACCAATGAGGAGATGGGAGAGGCAGGACTTGCAGCTCGATCTGCGTCAGAAATAGAACTGACTTCTGTTTTAGCCCTTGGCAACGCAGACGCTCGTTGGCGCGCGCGCAATAATTGAATAATATAGATTTCTAAATTTATTTTGCAACGCTCGCGCACGCGACGCGAGCTGTGTAGTCAGCCTGTAACCCGAAAAACTAACCCTAACCCTAATTATAACCCTAACACTAATTCTAACCTTAACCCGAAACCCCCTAGAAATAGCATTTGACCTTGTGGGGACTAACAAAATGTCCCCAGTTGGTCAAATATTTGTTTGTTTACTATTCTTGTAGAGACTTCTGGTCCCCACATGTATAGTTAAACACGTCCACACACACACACTTCTTAGTTACCAGACATAGAAAAGGATAAGAGCTCTTTTCCTCATCTGGGGTGTTCTAATGAGATCTGCAGCTGAGTGTCTCCTTCTACCTTCCATGTCACACCTGTCCACCTAAACATACACACACATAAAATATTTTATTTGCATGCTCAAACACTGTGAAAAACACAAGATGTGTCTGTGTGGTACCTGTATAGTAGGTGGTAATACACGTCCGTTGACTGTAGCAGCTTTGCGTAGTAGAACAATGGCCTCCTCTCTCCTGTCATTGGCTAGCAACCACCTAGCTGACTGAGGAAGCACCCTGAGGGTAGAGAGAGAGTATATAATATCATATTGTATTCAAAATGATTGACCATTTGTCTCACCCATTTTTTTTATCTATTGCACACCTACAGTGCCTTCGGAAAGTATTCAGACCCCTTGACTTTTTCCAGCATTATTCAAAAAATAAAAAATTCAAAACAAATCCCTCATCAATCTTCACACAATATCCCATAATGACAAAGCAAAAATAGTTTTTTATTTAAACAAACAGAATTATCACATTTACATAAGTATTCAAACCCTTTACTCAGTACCTTGTTGAAGCACCTTTGGCAGCGATTACAGTATTGTGTCTTCTTGGGTATTACGCTACAAGCTTGGCACACCTGTATTTGGGTAGTTTCTCCCATTCTACTCGGCAGATCCTCTCAAGCTCCGTCAGATTAGATGGGGATCGTCGCTACACAGCTATTTTCAGGTCTCTCCAGAGATGTTCGATTGGGTTCAAGTCCGGGCTCTGGCTGGGTCACTCAAGGACATTCAGAGACTTGTCCCGAAGTCACTCCTGCATTGTCTTGGCTGTGTGCTTAGGGTTGTTGTTCTGTTGGAAGGTGAACCATCGCCCCAGTTTGAGGTCCCCAGTGCTCTGGAGCAGGTTTTCATCAAGTGTCTCTCTGTTCTTTGCTCTGCTCATCTTTGCCTCGATCCTGACTAGTCTCCCAGTCCCTGCCACTGAAAAACATCCCCACGGCAAAAAGCTGCCACCACCATGCTTCACCGTAGGGATGATGCTAGGTTTCCTCCATACATGACGCTTGGCATTCAGGCCAAAGAGTTCAATCTTGGTTTCATCAGACCAGAGAATCTTGTTTCTCATGGTCTGAGAATCTTTAGTTGCCTTTTGGCAAACTCCAAGAGTGGTGTCGTGCCTTTTACTGATGAGTGGCTTCCGTCTGGCCACTCTATCATAAAGGCTTGATTGATGTAGTGCTGCAAAGATGGTTGTGCTTCTGGAAGGTTCTCCCATCTCCAAAGAGGAACTGTAGAGCTCTGTCAGAGTGACCATCAGGTTCTTGGTTACCTCCCTGACCAAGGCCCTTCTCCCCAGATTGCTCAGTTTGGCTGGGCGGCCAGCTCTAGGAAGAGTCTTGGTGGTTCCAAAAATCTTCCATTTAAGAATGATGGAGGCCACTGTGTTCTTTGGGGACCTTCAATGCTGCAGAAATGTTTTGGTACCCTTCCCCAGATCTGTGCCTCGACACAATCCTGTCTCCGAGCTCTACGGACAATTCCTTTGACCTCATGGCTTGGTTTTTGCTCTGACATGCATGGTCAACTGTGGGACCTTATATAGACAGGTGTGTACCTTTCCAAATCATGTCCAATCAATTGAATTTACAACAGGTGGAATTTACAACAGGTCCAATCAAGTTGTAGAAACATCTCAAGGATGATCAATGGAAACAGGATTCAGCTGAGCTCAATTTCGAGTCTCATAGCAAAGGGTCTGAATTCTTATGTAAATAAGGTATTTCTGTTTGTATTTCGAAAAACCTGTTTTTACTTTGTCAATATGGCGTATTGTGTGTAGATTGCTGAGGATTTATTTAATTTAATCAATTTTAGAATAAGCCTGTAAAGTAACAAAATGTGGAAAAAGTCAAGGGGTCTGAATACTTTCCGAAGGCACTGTATATTTACATGGATACAAAACAAAATGTATTTATGTTTTTCCATCATGTCTACTGTGTAATATTTATTGTGAGGTTAAAGTATTATATGTATTCAAGTGACCAGATGTTAATGCATCTAGAGGTTTTTTAGGTAGGTGTGTTTCACAGTGGTGTATGATGACCTGACGAAGATCCAACTCGGAACGAAACGTCTTTATGATGATTAAATCACCATGGGAGAATACCAGAGTTGCGGACATTACTTTTACTTTTTTATTCTGGGAGAGAGAAAGAGACATGAATAGTGAAGAGCAACCGGCCAAGCATAAGTGTGTGTGTGTCCTCACCATATATAGAAGATGAACAGAAAGCCAGGAACAGATATAGCCAGCTGTAGTTTTCTCCAGTCTCGTATGAGGTAGGCTAGTCCAGCTATTAGCATGTAGCCCAGGCCAAAGAAGTAGTCAGTGAAGACACCAGCTAACATACGACGCTGGGCACACGTCCACTCTGTACCTGTGGAGAGAAGGAGGGATGGAAGGAGAGGGGGAGGAGAGGGTGGAAGGAAAGCAGAGAAAGGAAGGAGAGGTATAATAAGGGTTAGGTTAAGGGGAAGGGGAGATTAAGGTTTGAGTGGATCGGGTGGTGTGGAACTAAGGGGTTTAGGTTTCTGAGAATAGAGCTAGGGGTCAGGGGTTAGGAATAATGTGTGTTCTGGGGTTGGAAAGAAGGAATATAGGTGATGTCATTGTTGTACTGTTTAAATTCTAATAATGGATTGAATGTTTGGCAGAATGGTTTCATGTAAATTACAGTCCTGTGTAAATAGCAATCATATTGATTACAGTTAACATTTTGGGGGGGTATACATGTGTGTGTACCCAGTACAAAGGCGTTGATGATGACTCCAGAGATAGTAGTCCCCAGAATAAATCGCAGCAGGACATACACAGGGAAGTTTGGAGCAAAAGCCGCAGCCACTCCAAACACTGTCTGTAGTGCTAGGGAGAGGAGCAGGGCATACCTCCTACCAATCCTACAGAGAGAGGGAGAGGGGGGGGAGACTGTGAGTATTTATCAAAATGTATGACATTGAAGTGATAAATTCATGTTGACCATGGGTTAGGTTTTAGGTAGGGGTCAGAGCCACTGAAATTTCCTAGGTGGCTAAGGTCCGGATGGATATTGTCATTTATCGGCGTAGTAACAAACCCCCACCTCGCGACCCATGCGACCCCAAACTGTTCACACCCCTCTTTTTGGTTGAGAGAACATTTTGCAGTTTTAAAGATAAGTTCCTGCAATTATACACATTTTGCCATAGGGCATGGAGGCCCCCATGGGCACATAATCTGGACATGGTAACTACAAGATTTAGATAGCTGCTTAGTTAGCCTAACTTACCTACCTAGCTAACATCCTACCTAGCTAACATGGGCTGGTTCTTAATAAACTGTAAATTACTGACAGGTTATAAATAGCTCTCTCTAAGGTCTGTCAGTGAATGACATAACAAGAGGAAACTGCCCATACATTACCACATTTTGAATTTGCACCTTGTGTATTTTACTATTACAACTCATAACAGCATTAAATTGAAAGTCCGACTTAGTTCCTTTAAGTCAGGACCTGTGGTCCGTATTGATCCCGTTCTGGGAGTATGGCTGGTTTAGGGTCTGGTGGTAGAGGTCAAGGGGTATTGAAGATTCTACAGATGTAGGATCTTAATCTGATCACCCTGTTGCCAGAGAACATTCCCGCAATGAAGAAACACTTGTAGTGCATTTGATGTATAAAAATGATTCTGAAGTTTGTGTTTTCCACAAAAAATGTATCAACCCCTTTCAAAAATGTCAATTAATTATAATCCACATAATAATTCAAATTCCTGTTGCTGTATGATTTTTTTTCCTGCTGTAGTAAACTGTCTCAAATTAAGAACCTACATCTATACCTGTCTGTCATAGCTTCAAAGACAACAGTTTCCTCCAGGAAACCCAACATGTAAAGAGGGTCAGAGGTTAGAGGTCTGGGGTCAAGGGTTATGTTATGTACCTGTCTGCCATAGCTCCAAAGATGACTGCTCCCACCAGCAGACCCAACATGTAGACAGAAGACCCCAAACTGTTGAGCCATGCCTTGTCACACACCAAGTCCCACTGTAGGAGAGAGAGTGTGTGAGTGAGTGTGGTGAGACAGGGAACAACAGGTCTGATGAGAGAACTGTTCATAACATATTCCCCTAGCACAGCTGAGGTTCCACCTAGTCTCCATCCATGGTACCCTGTTCACCATGGCGCTGTAGTAGGGAAGTGAACAGATGAGACTAACATTTTCCTAGTAACCCCATTAATCTGAACACAATATAAGGGAAAGGCATTATTTACCTCGGTGATGGTAGTGCTTTGATAAATCTCCTGGCTGTACACCCATCCGTGCTCGCAAGGCGCGCGCGCAGTCCCGTTCTCTGTTAGAATGTCCATGAGGACGCAGGAGTCGTCCACCTGTGGATCCACCGGGATGCTGAGGTTCAGCTTTGCAGTAACAGTAACGGATGAAGTCAAAGCCAGGCTACCATTATGAACGTTATTACCGGGGCCTGAGCTCGGGCTGTCCCGGCAGCGATGTCCTGGTGTAGCCCCGGTAAAGATGCTGGCCATCATGTGAAAACCCAGTAGTATCTGAGGCAGACAGATCCACACATACAGAATCTTCTGGTACTTTCCAAACCCTCCTACAGCTGTTAGAATCTGCTCGAAATTCATTTTCAATCAATTCAATGCTCTATTGAAGAAGGGATTATTAAAATCTCAATGAGACATTAGGCCCATTGCTGCTATTCGACCAAGTCTCGTTTGCAAAATAGATTTTTATCTGAGATTAAAGTGATCTGAATAAATACAAATTTAAAAAACGAATATATTTGGGTCCAAGTATCTCCTATTGTATCCCATTGTACTAGGCTATAGATTGGACACAAATAAACCGAATCACTATAGCCAGCAAAAGGCTGTAAATCACATGTCTCCTAGAGAGAAAACCAGACAACAACACACCACCATGTGCCACGGTGTGACAGTGGGCAGACAGGTGCGTGTGTCCGGTGTCCGCTCTCGTCCGTCAGTGAGGGACATGGTTTTGTTCTTCTCACATGTCCTGGCTGAGCCCCTTACAAAATCCCTCTTAAAAATCCCTCTTATCTAAAAATCAGTTGCAGTAGACTATCTTCCCTTTTCCTTACAATGCATATAGTAGACAACTATACATAATAGTTTCTCACATCCAAGTGAGCACAGTTGTATATTACAATCAAAACCTTCTCTCAGAAAATCGTCAATAAAATAAATCCTCAGAATCGCGCTTCGGGCAGAGTCCCTCTGAACAAGCCCTTCCGAAACCCAGAACGGCGCAACAATCTTTTGTATTAACATGCACCTCAAATCATAAGTCAACTTGAAATCAGATAAACAGTCAACCAAACGCACAAATTACGCAGAACATTGTCCAACATGACGCAGAACATTGTCCAACAAAATAATATGCATCAGTGAAAGCCAGTGTCGCGTGCGCGTCCCCGAGGGTGGATGTTATAAATACGGTGTTTTTGTGGGGGTGGTGGTTGGGGTGAAGGGGCTGTTGCTACAAAACTGTTGAACCACGGGAAACCGCGCGAGCGGACCAATAGCAGAGCGCGGAGAGACATGAACGCGCACTTTATAGATAGGTAGTCTATGAACAATAACCGCTGGAGCATGATTAATTTATCATCATCCGAGTGGTTTGTTTGTGTTTGGATGTAGTCTAGTCTGTCTTCTTTAATTTCACTTAATTTACTATTTGTTAGGTAATACATATGCTAACAATCGAGAGTATAGGCCTAGGCCTAATAGGCTGCGTTTAGACAGGCAGCCCAATCCTGATCTTTTTTTAAACTATTTGGTATTTTGAACGATCAGATCAGCTCTGAAAAAGATCAGATGTGAAAATATCTGATGTAATTGGTCAAAATATAAATTAGTGACATAAAGATAAGATTGGCTTGCCTGTCCAAAGTCCGCACACTGCACTCGTGATGGACGTTGGTGTCACATTTAGGAAATCCTCAACAGTGGCGCTATACGGACGCTCTGTGTTCACATGTGGTACTGCAGGACCCTCCGTTCACTTAAAACGGGGACCTGATCCTTGATGTAGTCCAAAACCCCCCACATAAGCCAAGACCCAAAACAATCCCAAAACTGAATGTATTCTAACAATATGGTGGAAACCACCTAGCCAATCAGAGGTCAAGATAGAGTCATCAACATAGTAGCCATGAATACTACTATGTATACAGGGTGGCCTATGAAGCTAAGCAGAGTGGTCCTAGTCAATCCTTGGATAAGACTGGGAGACCAGGTCCAGCTGGAAGTGGAGACTCCAAGGCCCATGATCAGTGATGGGGACACTGCCCTCCAAAGTGTACCGTTCTCCAGATAAGATGTTAAATTGAGTTCAGATGAAGGAGAGATGGGGAAAGGAAACCACTTCCGACTATTGGGACACACTGTTATCTCAGCTGTTGTGAAGGACAGGAAACAAGGGCAGAGGGGAGGGATCAACGTTCTGGATTGAAACTCAGCCAATAGCTGTTAATTTTTCCCTAGAGACAATGGGGCCTCTGTGTCCCCAACTCACACAGTTCATCAAACACACACACACACACACACACACACACACACACACACACACACACACACACACACACACACACACACACACACACACACACACACACACACACACACACACACACACACACACACACACACACACACACACACACACACACACACACACACACACACACACACACACACACACACACGCACATGGACCAACAGCAGCAGCAGCAGCATACCACCCTACATCCCACTGCTGGCTTTCCTCTGAAGCTAAGCAGGGTTGGTCCTGGTCGGTCCCTGGATGGGAGACCAGATGCTGCTGGAAGTGGTGTTGGAGGGCTTGTAGGAGGCACTCTTTCATCTGCTCTAAAAAAAATACCTCATGGCAGTGATTGGGACATTGCCCTGTGTAAGGTGCTGTCTTTCGGATGGGATGTTAAATGAGTGTCCTGGCTCTCTGTGGTCACTAAAAATCCCATGGCACTTAATGTAAGAGTAGGGGTGTTAACCCTGGTGTCCTGGCTAAATTCCCAATATGGCACTAATACCATCATGGCCACCTAATCATCCCCAGTTTCCAAATGGCTCATTCCTCTCCCTTGTAACTATCCCCCAGTTCGTTGCTTTAAATGGGAATGCATTTTCAGTCAATTGACCTATTAAAATACATTGGTTACATTAAATAAAACACACACACACACAGCTTAGTCAGTTAGAAGAGTGTACCAGTGGGCAGTCATGTGCCTGTCAGTGGGTTGAAAATCTGTTCGGCCTATTTGTGACTGCGGCATCAAAATGAGGCCTTAGATTTTCATGAAGCATGCTTGGGCTATCTACAATCCTTTAGGCATTTGTCTATTTTCCCTCAACATTCACTCTTTGCAAACAGAATGTGGGCTATTTCAAAATCATATTAAACATCCACGCTCATTTTATGATACCATTTTTTTTTTCAAAAGCCAGAGTTAGCCTCGTTTTTTTATTTTATCCATCCATAACCATGTATACGATTTTTTGTTCATAGTGACAGTACTAATTTGATAACAAGGTGGTACTATTTCTGCTTATTTAAACCACAGGCTTTAATATACATTTATCATCCTGCAGCAGCTGTGGACGTTCGTGACGTCACAGTCGGTACAGTGCGGTCGGTGTTTTTCGGTAAGAGCTGGACGGAGAGCAAGAGAGAGAGAAAGAGAGGTAGAGAGAGATGGCTATTGGCATGGGAAAGCGAACGGAAATAGAAGAAACGAGTAAATCTGAGATGACCTTGACTAGACAGACATATCCATCATCTTGATCAACTGACATAACGGCCGTTTTTCCGGTAGGAAAAGTTCCAGTGTTTGACGTTACCGTTTTACGCTTCTTCTCCATACCGTACCCTGGATTTTACCGTGTGCCCTTGCAGCACAGAATAAAATCCCACATTCCACATTTACTACAATAGTTCCCCACCCGGTTGGTCTTGATATACGAGGGGAAATCGGCTATAATCCACTGGATTTCTTGAATCCTGATTGTGCGGTGAGTAAGCGTTTTATACTCCCTAATGAAGCATCTTTGTTTACTAACAACGTACAACGTGGCATTGCGGGGTACAATAACGGTTAAGGTATTCTAAGAGACGTTGTATTTTTGTTGTCAACTGGGTTTTTGTGATAACATGTCACCTACACATCGTTGGCTTTGTTTATGCAATGAGAGGGGAGAGAGCACACTGCATCCGCGCACGTAACGTCATGATGTATCCGGGCAGTGGCCACACCCAGCGTGGGTACAGTGCGGATGTAAAGCGGGATGTAAAATCATAGCGGGTTTATAATAGGCAGTGGATAGTATATGAGGTAAATGTTGGCCTATGGAGCGGCTTTTTGTGGATCAATGATGTAGACAGAGATGTATGCGGTAGAACTGCTACAATTAATTTTACATGACAGAGAATGATCATGTGTGTTCTATACTAGGTGTTTCTACCTGAACACTATGTTCCATATGGAACAGTCATAGGGTCAGCCTATTAATTCTCTAGGGGAGAGAACTGACTGATTACAGAGCAGTGATTCTAGAAGCTTTTCTGACCAATGCCACTTGAACCCCTTGCTCCTACCCCTAGGGAACTGGATCCATTAAACGTACAAAGGATTAGATAGGTAGGTCTATCATTACTAGCAATATGGAGAACAAAAACCTATAGGGCAGATTGAGTGTTAGTAAATCAGGGGAGACAGGGTCAGTGAGAGTGTGATAAAATGTGTGACTTGTAATCCTCCCCTCTCTCCATCTCTCTATTCCTCCATCTCTCCTTAGCTTGGCCCAAAGCATTTTTCATAGTTATCCCCCTGCCCTAGCTCACATCAGCTTATGTAAACATGGACTGGGGTATTACCAGGGAAATTACAGCCAAATTCATACCATACATTAGTATTGTAGTGTGTGCGTTTGTTTGTGCGTGAGTTCTTGTGTACGTGTGTGTTTGAACAAAGCTGTAAACTGTAATGTGACTGCAGGACCTGTAGTGTATAGGTTTACTGCATAGAGAGAGAGACATCCCAAGGTTGCAGTGTCTCTATGCGTCAGCCTTTATAATATAGGAGCACCACAGAGCCTTTATAGTGACAACATTACAGAGTCTTTATAGGAACAACATCACAGAGCCTTTATAGTGACAACATTACAGAACCTTTTATAGTGACATTATTACAGAGCCTTTATAGTAACACTATTACAGAGCCTTTATAGTAACAACATTACAGAGTCTTTATAGGAACAACATCACAGAGCCCTTTATAGTAACACTATTACAGAGGCTTTATAGTAACATTATTACAGAGCCTTTATAGTAACAACATTACAGAGTCTTTATAGGAACAACATCACAGAGCCCTTTATAGTAACATTATTACAGATCCTTTATAGTAACAACATTACAGAGGCTTTATAGTAACAACATTACAGAGCCTTTATGTAACAACATTACAGAGGCTTTATAGTAACAACATCACAGAGCCCTTTATAGTAACATTATTACAGAGCCTTTATAGTAACAACATTACAGAGGCTTTATAGTAACAACATTACAGAGCCTTTATGGAAATTCATTACATAGCTTTTATAGTGACAAAATTACAGAGCCTTTATAGTGATAACATTACAGAGACCTTTATAGTAACAACATTACAGAGCCCTTTATAGTAACAACATTACAGAGCCCCTTTATAGTGACAACATTAAGGAGCATTTATCATAAGTAACAACATTACAGAGCCTTTTATAGTAAGTAACAACATTACAGAGCCTTTATGTAACAACATTACATAGCGTATTATAGTAAAAACATTACAAAGCCCTTTATAGTAACAACATTACAGAGACTTTATAGTAACAACATTACAGAGCATTTATAATGACAACATTATAGAGCCTTTATAGAGGCAACATTACATAGCCTTTATGGTAATAAAATTAGAGAGCCCTTATAGTAACAACATTACAGAGCCTTTATATTAACGGTGTTATAGAGCCTTTATGTAACCTCATCACAGAGCCTTTATGTAACAATGTTACAGAGCCTTGATGGTGACAACATTACAGAGCCTTTATGTAACAACATTACAGAGCCTTTATGGTAATAACATAACTGAGCCTTTATAGCAATGACATTACAGAACCTTTGTGTAACAACATTACAGAGCCTTAATAGTGAAAACATTTCAGAGCCTTTATAGTGACAACATTACATAGCCTTTATAGTGACAACATTTCAGAGCCTTTATAGTGACAACATTTCAGAGCGTTTATAGTGACAACATTACAGAGCCTTTATAGTGACAACATTACAGAACATTTATGTTGACAACATTAGAGAATCCTGTATAGTAACAACATTACAGAGCCCTTCATAGTGACAACATTACAGAGCCTTTATGATAACACCATTACAGAGCCTTTACAGTGACAACATTAGATAACCTTTATGGTGGCAACATTAGAGAATCCTGTATAGTAACAACATTACAGAGCCTTTACATAACAACATTACAGAGCCTTTATGTAACAACATTGCTGAGCCTTTATAGTAACAACAATACAGAGCCATTTATAGTAACAACACTGCAGTGCCCTTTTTGGTAACAACATTACAGAGCCCTTTATAGTAACAACATTACAGAGCCTTTATGTAACAACATTGCTGAGCCTTTATAGTAACAACATTACAGAACCTTTTATATTAACAACATTATAGAACCTTTTATAGTAACAACATTACAGAGCCTTTATGTAACAACATTACAGAGGCTTTATAGTAACAACATTACAGAGCCTTTATGTAACAACATTACAGAGGCTTTATAGTAACAACATTACAGAGCCTTTATGTAACAACATTACAGAGCTTTTATAGCAATAACATTAGAGAGCCTTTATAATAACAACGTTACCGAGCTCTTTGTAGTAACAACATTACAGAGCCTTTATGGAAATTCATTACATAGCTTTTATAGTGACAAAATTACAGAGCCTTTATAGTGATAACATTACAGAGACCTTTATAGTAACAACATTACAGAGCCCTTTATAGTAACAACATTACAGAGCCCCTTTATAGTGACAACATTAAGGAGCATTTATCATAAGTAACAACATTACAGAGCCTTTTATAGTAAGTAACAACATTACAGAGCCTTTATGTAACAACATTACATAGCGTATTATAGTAAAAACATTACAAAGCCCTTTATAGTAACAACATTACAGAGACTTTATAGTAACAACATTACAGAGCCTTTATAGAGGCAACATTACATAGCCTTTATGGTAATAAAATTAGAGAGCCCTTATAGTAACAACATTACAGAGCCTTTATATTAACAGTGTTATAGAGCCTTTATGTAACCTCATCACAGAGCCTTTATGTAACAATGTTACAGAGCCTTGATGGTGACAACATTACAGAGCCTTTATGTAACAACATTACAGAGCCTTTATGGTAATAACATAACTGAGCCTTTATAGCAATGACATTACAGAACCTTTGTGTAACAACATTACAGAGCCTTAATAGTGAAAACATTTCAGAGCCTTTATAGTGACAACATTACATGGCCTTTATAGTGACAACATTTCAGAGCCTTTATAGTGACAACATTACAGAGCCTTTATAGTGACAACATTACAGAACATTTATGTTGACAACATTAGAGAATCCTGTATAGTAACAACATTACAGAGCCCTTCATAGTGACAACATTAGATAACCTTTATGGTGGCAACATTAGAGAATCCTGTATAGTAACAACATTACAGAGCCTTTACATAACAACATTACAGAGCCTTTATGTAACAACATTGCTGAGCCTTTATAGTAACAACAATACAGAGCCATTTATAGTAACAACACTGCAGTGCCCTTTTTGGTAACACCATTACAGAGCCCTTTATAGTAACAACATTACAGAGCCTTTATGTAACAACATTGCTGAGCCTTTATGTAACAACATTACAGAACCTTTTATATTAACAACATTATAGAACCTTTTATAGTAACAACATTACAGAGCCTTTATGTCACAACATTACAGAGCCTTTATGTAACAACATTACAGAGGCTTTATAGTAACAACATTACAGAGCCTTTATGTAACAACATTACAGAGGCTTTATAGTAACAACATTACAGAGCCTTTATGTCACAACATTACAGAGCCTTTATGTAACAACATTACAGAGGCTTTATAGTAACAACATTACAGAGCCTTTATGTAACAACATTACAGAGGCTTTATAGTAACAACATTACAGAGCCTTTATGTAACAACATTACAGAGCTTTTATAGCAATAACATTAGAGAGCCTTTATAATAACAACGTTACCGAGCTCTTTGTAGTAACACCATTACAGAGCCTTTATGGAAATTCATTACATAGCTTTTATAGTGACAAAATTACAGAGCCTTTATAGTGATAACATTACAGAGACCTTTATAGTAACAACATTACAGAGCCCTTTATAGTAACAACATTACAGAGCCCCTTTATAGTGACAACATTAAGGAGCATTTATCATAAGTAACAACATTACAGAGCCTTTTATAGTAAGTAACAACATTACAGAGCCTTTATGTAACAACATTACATAGCGTATTATAGTAAAAACATTACAAAGCCCTTTATAGTAACAACATTACAGAGACTTTATAGTAACAACATTACAGAGCCTTTATAGAGGCAACATTACATAGCCTTTATGGTAATAAAATTAGAGAGCCCTTATAGTAACAACATTACAGAGCCTTTATATTAACAGTGTTATAGAGCCTTTATGTAACCTCATCACAGAGCCTTTATGTAACAATGTTACAGAGCCTTGATGGTGACAACATTACAGAGCCTTTATGTAACAACATTACAGAGCCTTTATGGTAATAACATAACTGAGCCTTTATAGCAATGACATTACAGAACCTTTGTGTAACAACATTACAGAGCCTTAATAGTGAAAACATTTCAGAGCCTTTATAGTGACAACATTACATGGCCTTTATAGTGACAACATTTCAGAGCCTTTATAGTGACAACATTACAGAGCCTTTATAGTGACAACATTACAGAACATTTATGTTGACAACATTAGAGAATCCTGTATAGTAACAACATTACAGAGCCTTTACATAACAACATTACAGAGCCTTTATGTAACAACATTGATGAGCCTTTATAGTAACAACAATACAGAGCCATTTATAGTAACAACACTGCAGTGCCCTTTTTGGTAACAACATTACAGAGCCCTTCATAGTAACAACATTACAGAGCCTTTATGTAACAACATTGCTGAGCCTTTATAGTAACAACATTACAGAACCTTTTATATTAACAACATTACAGAACCTTTTATAGTAACAACATTACAGAGCTTTTATGTCACAACATTACAGAGCCTTTATGTAACAACATTACAGAGGCTTTATAGTAACAACATTACAGAGCCTTTATGTAACAACATTACAGAGGCTTTATAGTAACAACATTACAGAGCCTTTATGTAACAACATTACAGAGCTTTTATAGTGATAACATTACAGAGACCTTTATAGTAACAACATTACAGAGCCCTTTATAGTAACAACATTAAGGAGCATTTATCATAAGTAACAACATTACATAGCCTTTTATAGTAAGTAACAACATTACAGAGCCTTTATGTAACAACATTACATAGACTTTATAGTAACAACATTACAGAGCCCTTTATAGTAACAACATTACAGAGACTTTATAGTAACAACATTACAGAGCCTTTATAGTAACAACATTACAGAGACTTTATAGTAACAACATTACAGAGCCCTTTATAGTAACAACATTACAGAGCCCCTTTATAGTGACAACATTAAGGAGCATTTATCATAAGTAACAACATTACATAGCCTTTTATAGTAAGTAACAACATTACAAAGCCTTTATGTAACAACATTACATAGCGTATTATAGTAAAAACATTACAAAGCCCTTTATAGTAACAACATTACAGAGACCTTTATAGTAACAACATTACAGAGCCCTTTATAGTAACAACATTACAGAGCCCCTTTATAGTGACAACATTAAGGAGCATTTATCATAAGTAACAACATTACAGAGCCTTTTATAGTAAGTAACAACATTACAGAGCCTTTATGTAACAACATTACATAGCGTATTATAGTAAAAACATTACAAAGCCCTTTATAGTAACAACATTACAGAGCCTTTATAGTAACAACATTACAGAGCCTTTATAGAGGCAACATTACATAGCCTTTATGGTAATAAAATTAGAGAGCCCTTATAGTAACAACATTACAGAGCCTTTATATTAACAGTGTTATAGAGCCTTTATGTAACCTCATCACAGAGCCTTTATGTAACAATGTTACAGAGCCTTGATGGTGACAACATTACAGAGCCTTTATGTAACAACATTACAGAGCCTTTATGGTAATAACATAACTGAGCCTTTATAGCAATGACTTTACAGAACCTTTGTGTAACAACATTACAGAGCCTTAATTGTGAAAACATTTCAGAGCCTTGATAGTGACAACATTACAGAGCCTTTATAGTGACAACATTACAGAGCCTTTATGTAACAACATTGATGAGCCTTTATAGTAACAACAATACAGAGCCATTTATAGTAACAACACTGCAGTGCCCTTTTTGGTAACAACATTACAGAGCCCTTCATAGTAACAACATTACAGAGCCTTTATGTAACAACATTGCTGAGCCTTTATAGTAACAACATTACAGAACCTTTTATATTAACAACATTACAGAACCTTTTATAGTAACAACATTACAGAGCTTTTATGTCACAACATTACAGAGCCTTTATGTAACAACATTACAGAGGCTTTATAGTAACAACATTACAGAGCCTTTATGTAACAACATTACAGAGGCTTTATAGTAACAACATTACAGAGCCTTTATGTAACAACATTACAGAGCTTTTATAGTGATAACATTACAGAGACCTTTATAGTAACAACATTACAGAGCCCTTTATAGTAACAACATTAAGGAGCATTTATCATAAGTAACAACATTACATAGCCTTTTATAGTAAGTAACAACATTACAGAGCCTTTATGTAACAACATTACATAGACTTTATAGTAACAACATTACAGAGCCCTTTATAGTAACAACATTACAGAGACTTTATAGTAACAACATTACAGAGCCTTTATAGTAACAACATTACAGAGACTTTATAGTAACAACATTACAGAGCCCTTTATAGTAACAACATTACAGAGCCCCTTTATAGTGACAACATTAAGGAGCATTTATCATAAGTAACAACATTACATAGCCTTTTATAGTAAGTAACAACATTACAAAGCCTTTATGTAACAACATTACATAGCGTATTATAGTAAAAACATTACAAAGCCCTTTATAGTAACAACATTACAGAGCCCCTTTATAGTGACAACATTAAGGAGCATTTATCATAAGTAACAACATTACAGAGCCTTTTATAGTAAGTAACAACATTACAGAGCCTTTATGTAACAACATTACATAGCGTATTATAGTAAAAACATTACAAAGCCCTTTATAGTAACAACATTACAGAGCCTTTATAGTAACAACATTACAGAGCCTTTATAGAGGCAACATTACATAGCCTTTATGGTAATAAAATTAGAGAGCCCTTATAGTAACAACATTACAGAGCCTTTATATTAACAGTGTTATAGAGCCTTTATGTAACCTCATCACAGAGCCTTTATGTAACAATGTTACAGAGCCTTGATGGTGACAACATTACAGAGCCTTTATGTAACAACATTACAGAGCCTTTATGGTAATAACATAACTGAGCCTTTATAGCAATGACTTTACAGAACCTTTGTGTAACAACATTACAGAGCCTTAATTGTGAAAACATTTCAGAGCCTTGATAGTGACAACATTACAGAGCCTTTATAGTGACAACATTACAGAACATTTATGTTGACAACATTAGAGAATCCTGTATAGTAACAACATTACAGAGCCCTTCATAGTGACAACATTACAGAGCCTTTATGATAACACCATTACAGAGCCTTTACAGTGACAACATTAGATAACCTTTATGGTGGCAACAATAGAGAATCCTGTATAGTAACAACATTACAGAGCCTTTACATAACAACATTACAGAGCCTTTATGTAACAACATTGCTGAGCCTTTATAGTAACAACAATACAGAGCCATTTATAGTAACAACACTGCAGTGCCCTTTTTGGTAACAACATTACAGAGCCCTTCATAGTAACAACATTACAGAGCCTTTATGTAACAACATTGCTGAGCCTTTATAGTAACAACATTACAGAACCTTTTATATTAACAACATTACAGAGCCCTTGTATAGTAACAACATTACAGAGCCCCTTTATAGTGACAACATTAAGGAGCATTTATCATAAGTAACAACATTACAGAGCCTTTTATAGTAAGTAACAACATTACAGAGCCTTTATGTAACAACATTACATAGCGTATTATAGTAAAAACATTACAAAGACCTTTATAGTAACAACATTACAGAGACTTTATAGTAACAACATTACAGAGCATTTATAATGACAACATTATAGAGCCTTTATAGAGGCAACATTACATAGCCTTTATGGTAATAAAATTAGAGAGCCCTTATAGTAACAACATTACAGAGCCTTTATATTAACAGTGTTACAGAGCCTTTATGTAACAATGTTACAGAGCCTTGATGGTGACAACATTACAGAGCCTTTATGTAACAACATTACAGAGCCTTTATGGTAATAACATAACTGAGCCTTTATAGCAATGACATTACAGAACCTTTGTGTAACAACATTACAGAGCCTTAATAGTGAAAACATTTCAGAGCCTTAATAGTGAAAACATTTCAGAGCCTTTATAGTGACAACATTACATGGCCTTTATAGTGACAACATTTCAGAGCCTTTATAGTGACAACATTACAGAACATTTATGTTGACAACATTAGAAAATCCTGTATAGTAACAACATTACAGAGCCTTTATGATAACACCATTACAGAGCCTTTACAGTGACAACATTAGATAACCTTTATGGTGGCAACATTAGAGAATCCTGTATAGTAACAACATTACAGAGCCTTTACATAACAACATTACAGAGCCTTTATGTAACAACATTGCTGAGCCTTTATAGTAACAACAATACAGAGCCATTTATAGTAACAACACTGCAGTGCCCTTTTTGGTAACAACATTACAGAGCCCTTTACATAACAACATTACAGAGCCTTTATGTAACAACATTGCTGAGCCTTTATAGTAACAACATTACAGAACCTTTTATATTAACAACATTACAGAGCCCTTTACAGTGACATCATCACAGAGCCCTTTATAGTAACAACATTACAGAACCCTTTATAGTAAGTAACAACAATACAGTGCCTTTATAGTAAGTAACAACAGTACAGAGCCTTGTATAGTAACAACATTGCAGAGCCTTTATGGTGACAACATTACAGAGCCTTTATGATGACAACAATAAAGAGCCTTCATGGTAATTACATTAGAGAGCCTTTATAGGAACAGAATTACAGATATTTTTATAGTGACAACATTACAGAACCGTTATAGTGATAACATTAGATAACCTTTATGGTGGCAACATTAGAGAATCCTGTATAGTAACAACATTACAGAGCCTTTACATAACAACATTGCTGAGCCTTTATATTAACAACAATACAGAGCCCTTTATAGTAACAACACTGCAGTGCCCTTTTTGTTAACAACATTACGGAGCCTTTATAGTAACAACATTTAAGAGCCTTTATAGTAACAACATTAGAGAGCCTTTATAGTAACAACATTAGAGAGCCTTCATATTAACAACATCACATAGCCTTTATGTATCAATGTTACATAGCCTTTCTGTAACCTCATCACAGAGCCTTTATGTAACAACATTACAGAGCCTTTATGTAACAACATTACAGAGCCTTTATGGTAATGACATTACAGAACCTTTGTGTAACAACATTATAGAGCCTTTATAGTGACAACTTTTCAGAGCCTTTATAGTGACAACAATACAGAGCCCTTTATAAGAGCAACATTACAGAGCCTTTATGGTAATTACATTAACGAGCCTTTATAGTAACAGAATTACAGATATTTTTATAGTGACAGCATTACAATGCCTTTACAGTGACAACATTAGATAACCTTTATGGTGGCAACATTAGAGAGTCCTGTATAGTAACAACAGTACAGAGCCTTTATGTAACAACATTACAGAACCTTTTATATTAACAACATTACAGAACCTTTTACAGTGACATCATCACAGAGCCCTTTATAGTAACAATATTACAGAGCCCTTTATAGTAACAACAGTACTGAGCCCTTTATGGTAACAACATTACAGAGCCCTTTATAGTGACAACGTTACAGATTCCTTTATAGTAACAACATTACAGAGCCGGTCAACTGCCCGGCCCTCTCCACAGCAACCCGCCAAAGCCCCCTCCATTTCTCCTTCACCCAAGTCCAGATAGCTGATGTTCTGAAAGAGCTGCAAAATCTGGACCCCTACAAATCAGCCGGGCTAGACAATCTGGACCCTCTCTTTCTAAAATGATCTGCCGAAATTGTTGCAACCCCTATTACTAGCCTGTTCAACCTCTCTTTCGCATCGTCTGAGATTCCGAAAGATTGGAAAGCTGCCGCGGTCATCCCCCTCTTCAAAGGGGGTGACACTCTAGACCCAAACTGCTACAGACCTATATCTATCCTACCCTGTCTTTCTAAGGTTTTCGAAAGCCAAGTTAACAAACAGATTACTGACCATTTCGAATCCCACCGTACCTTCTCCGCTATGCAATCTGGTTTCAGAGCTGGTCATGGGTGCACCTCAGCCACGCTCAAGGTCCTAAACGACATCATAACCGCCATCGATAAGAGACATTACAGTGCAGCCCTATTCATCGACCTGGCCAAGGCTTTCGACTCTGTCAATTACCACATTCTTATTGGCAGACTCGACAGCCTTGGTTTCTCAAATGATTGCCTCGCCTGGTTAACCAAATACTTCTCTGATAGAGTTCAGTGTGTCAAATCGGAGGGCCTGTTGTCCAGACCTCTGGCAGTCTCTATGGGGGTGCCACAGGGTTCAATTCTCGGGCCGACTCTCTTCTCTGTATACATCAATGATGTCGCTCTTGCTGCTGGTGATTCTCTGATCCACCTCTACGCAGACGACACCATTCTGTATACTTCTGGCCCTTCTTTGGACACTGTGTTAACAACCCTCCAGACGAGCTTCAATGCCATACAACTCTCCTTCCGTGGCCTCCAACTGCTCTTAAATGCAAGTAAAACTAAATGCGTGCTATTCAATCAATCACTGCCTGCACCTGCCCGCCTGTCCAACATCACTACTCTGGACGGCTCTGACTTAGAATACGTGGACAACTACAAATACCTAGGTGTCTGGTTAGACTGTAAACTCTCCTTCCAGACTCAAATCAAGCATCTCCAATCCCAAATTAAATCGAGAATTGGCTTCCTATATCGCAACAAAGCATCCTTCACTCATGCTGCCAACATACCCTCATAAAACTGACCATCCTACCAATCCTCGACTTCATCGATGTCATCTATAAAATAGCCTCCAACACTCTACTCAACAAATTGGATGCAGTCTATCACAGTGCCATCCGTTTTGTCACCAAAGCCCCATACACTACCCACCACTGCGACCTGTACGCTCACTACCTGTACTGCGACCTGTTGGTTGGCCCTCGCATCATACTCGTCGCCAAACCCACTGGCTACAGGTTATCTACAAGTCTCTGCTAGGTAAAGCCCCGCCTTATCTCAGCTCCATAGCAGCACCCACTCGTAGTACGCGCTCCAGCAGGTATATCTCACTGGTCACCCCCAAAGCCAATTCCTCCTTTGGTCGCCTTTCCTTCCAGTTCTCTGCTGCCAATGACTGGAACGAACTGGAAAAATCACTGAAGCTGGAGACTCATATCTCCGTCACTAGCTTTAAGCACCAGCTGTCAGAGCAGCTCACATATCACTGCACATGTACATAGCCCATCTGTAAACAGCCCATCACTGCTTTGCTTTATCTTGGCCAGGTCGCAGTTTCAAATGAGAACTTGTTCTCAACTGGCCTACCTGGTTAAATAAAGGTGAAATAAATAAAAGAAATACAAATAATAACAACATTACAGAGCCTTGTATAGTAAAAACATTACTGAGACTTTATGGTGACGACGTCACTGCCAGCTGCTGCATTAATTACATTAGAACATATATCACCTAGAGGAAATAGTAACCAGTGAATAATAGATGAAATGTAACATGTTTGGAATGACATTGCCTGAAATGTACTGAGTGATTGACTTCTGAATTGATTGATTGTTAGTTAGTTGAATGATATGACTTGAGGGATGTGATGTCGTTTGTAATGAGAATGTTAGATGCTGCGAGGTGTGAGTGTGAGTGAGTGTGTGTGTGTGTGTGTGTGTGTGTGTGTGTGTGTGTGTGTGTGTGTGTGTGTGTGTGTGTGTGTGTGTGTGTGTGTAACTGTGTGTGGTGTGTGTGGTGTGACTGCAGCCAGCTGTTCAGATGAAACCTCTGCTCACCTCTCTACTCTCTCCATCTGCAGTCTTAAATAGAGTGGTAGGCAGATATGGATATTCTAGTACATCAGCAAAGTACTGTACTAACCTGGTCCCAGATCTGTTTGTGCTGTCTTGCCAACTTCTCACGCTGTGTGACAATGACCATAGGAGTTGACAAGACAGCACAAACAGATCTGGGACCAGGGTATGAAAGTACAAATAGAAGTAAATAGTATCCAGAGTAGAAGCAGTGTCACTGCAGTAGTTGTGAGTTACTATGTGCCCATGGTCTGTCCATTGCATGTTTGGTTGGCAGGAGGCCAAGTGCACTATCAGCATGTTCTAGTGGTCTACTGATTTATAAAGTGTCTTCTGTCTGTCTCTTTCCCCAACATTTATCTAATCTCTCTTCTTCACGCTTTCACTTTTTCTTTCCAACACCCCTTATCTCTCTCTCTCTTTCTCTCTCACTCTCTCTCCCCCCTCTCTCTCTCAGCCCCCTCTTTCTCTTCCCCTCTCTCGTTCTCAGGTTTAGACCTCTGCACCTCTCCTTCCTCCGCAGGTACCTGGTAACCCAGATAGAACTCCAGGTCTGTAGGCCCATGGCCCTCCATTCTCTCCCCCAGTGAGAGGTGAGCCACGCTGGCCTCCCCAGCCCCCGCCCTGCCCCCGGACCCAGAGCCAGAGCCAGAGCCCGGACCGGCCAGCCGAGAGGAGGAGCAGTATGTGAGCCTGCCTGAACCACCCACCCCACCACCACCATGCAGGGACGCTGAGACCCTCACTGGTAGGTGTGTGTGTGTGTATGAGTATGTTTGTAAGTCTGTGTGAGTGCGTATGAATGTGTGTATGCATCTACTAACAGGAATGAGAAAATAGTTATAGGATGTGATGTGTCTCCTGTTTCTGGCTGTGATACTTTTCTCATTCATAAATAAGTGTACAGATTTAACCCCCCCCCCCCCCCCCCCCTAGATGTGTGTAACACTGCTGACCTGCCGGAAGTTGAGATCATCAGTCTGTTGGAGGAGCAGCTGCCGGTGTATCGGTTACGTGCCGACACCGTCTTCGGTTACGACCATGACGACTGGCTACACACACCGCTACTGTCATCAGACGCACGCATCGACCTGACCACAGAACAGATCGAGGAGACGCTCAAATACTTCTGTAAGTGTTTGTGTGTGAGGGCGGTTATGTGTGCAGTATAGTGTAGGGTTTTTGCTGTTATAATGCTTGGGAAGATGACAGACAGTTTCCACACAGGTTCTAGATCTTCTCTGTTGCATAACTCAGCAAGTATATTAGATCTCTGTGTATAATGTATAATGTATAGTGTATAGGCCGTAGCTCGGGCGGTTGATGTCCTGGAGGGCAGGTAGTTTGCCCCCGGGGATGGGTTGGGCAGACCGCACCACCCTTTGGAGAGCCCTGTGGTTGCGGGCGGTGCAGTTGCCGTACCAGGCAGTGATACAGCCCGACAGCTGGCTCTCAATTGTGCATCTGCCACCTTGCCATGGTTAAATGCGGTGGTTCGCGCTTTCAGTTTTGCCCAACAGATTTCACATCATATTAAGTGTGTTCCCTCCGGCCCCTACTCTACTACCACATATCCACAACCCAAAATCCATATGTACGTGTGTGTATAGTGCGTATGCTATCGTGTGTGTGTAATATGCATATGTCTGTGCCTATGTTTGTGTTGCTTCACAGTCCCCGCTGTTCCATAAGGTGTATTTGTATCTGTTTTTTAAAATCTAATTTTACTGCTTGCATGAGTTAGTTGATGTGTGTTAGCAGTTGATGTTATTCTTAACACAGACCCCAAAGCAAATCAGGGGGAGAAAAATAGGCTTATTCAAAGAGAACGGATCATAGCTGTTATGCTGAGAAGTAGATGTTCATTCTTCCCTGTCTGCAGTGATTCTCCACAGAACAAAGTGACAGGATGTAATTTATAACCCCCAACCCTAGCCTGTTGTTGACCAATTAGAATTCCTTGTGTCCTGTTTCAGGCTCAATGTATAGACCATTCAGACCAATGAGATCTTGCCACATGTAGCTATGAGTCCAGGACTGAAACCCCTACACAGATTCTAACCAGATGTTGAACTGGAAAACAACTATTTCCATTGATTGTTAATAAATGTTACACCCACAGATCTGCAATAGTCTCGTAGCCCATTATGGAGAGCTAAAAGTCTGCTGAACCATTCAATGCCACGATTTAGGGAGGGCAGAGGGACAGACATTACGGGGCGTTTGTTGAAATCCATCTTCAGCTGTTCTGAGCTGCCCTTCATAATGTCATTGACCCCACATGAACCATGACAGTGTCAACCCCTGGTGACTGACGCACAGCCCGGGAAGCAACCTGGTGATATCCTCAACTTTTCCCCCAGGAAAACACAAAGTCTTTGCCCCAGGTACAGATATATGCCTCACCATCGAACTCCCTATCACAATAGCGGAATGATCTGGCCTCTGCCGTGTCTCGAAGCCACAGAACTCACCTGAGAAGAGGGCTGCTGAGACACCGGCTGCGTGCAGGCAACAACAGCCAAAGGGACAGAGCTCTGATCCAGAGAGCATGGCCAGGCTGTGCCCAGAGAGCATGGCCAGGCTGTACTCCTCCTGACCCGCCAAGTAGAAGCCAACAATCTCTCCCACCTTCTGACACTACCAGTCTGCTCTCTATCAGATGACCAGCGGGAGAAGTATACATTGTACTTTGAACTGTGAGTTTTCTCGTCGTTTTGAGGATTTCAAAGTGTTGGAAAATTACATGCTGTTGGTTTCCTCTCCTTTCACCTTCAATGTGGATAACGCTCTCACTGACCTGCAATTTGAGATTAACAATCTTCAGTCTGATGCTGTGATTGGAGAACTATTCAAAACAATGTCACTGATGAGGTTCTATGCATCTCTCGATGAACAAAACTTTCCAAAGATTAGGAGTTCTGCTCAGAAGATGTTTGTACTGTTTGGGTCAACCTATGTATGTGAACAGACATTTTCAGTGATGAAATATAACAAGTCAAGACACAGATCATCTCTTACCGACTCTCACCTCTCAGCAGTCCTGTTCGTAGTGACGTCAGAAACTACCTGACTTCACTCCTCTAGTCAATGCCCATCAGAGACTTCACTCCTCTAGTCAATGCCCATCAGAGACTTCACTCCTCTAGTCAATGCCCATCAGATACTTCACTCCTCTAGTCAATGCCCATCAGAGACTTCACTCCTCTCGTCAATGCCCATCAGAGACTTCCCTCCTCTAGTCAATGCCCATCAGAGACTTCTCTCCTCTAGTCAATGCCCATCAGAGACTTCACTCCTCTAGTCAATGCCCATCAGAGACTTCACTCCTCTAGTCAATGCCCATCAGAGACTTCACTCCTCTAGTCAATGCCCATCAGAGACTTCACTCCTCTAGTCAATGCCCATCAGAGACTTCACTCCTCACTCTGATTGAGTAGTTTAAATGTAATGTTGAGCTCTCTCTTTCTTGTGTTTTTGTGCATAGCCGTTAACAGGAGTTCTGTCCGTGGTGCTGAATGCACACTGTACTTTTCCCTACGTGTAGTTCATTGCATGTTTAAAAATGAAAATTCCTACCAAAAGGAGAACATGGATGTGGTTTATTTCTGTGCATGTTAAAAAAGTAAAATAAGTAGCATATCTGAATGTGATTTACAGTAGATATATCTGTCAACACAGTCATACACATGATGTATAATCCTGTAATATGATTATGGCTCGCGATGGCAAAAATATATCCTAATGTGGCCCTCCATGGGAAATAATTGCCCAGGCATGGTCTACACCATCAGGGGGAAGTCCAAACAATATCGTTCCCAGCCTTGTTTTGGTCGTGTGGGATGAGATGTGTGTGTGTGTGTGTGTGTGTGTGTGTGTGTGTGTGTGTGTGTGTGTGTGTGTGTGTGTGTGTGTGTGTGTGTGTGTGTGTGTGTGTGTGTGTGTGTGTGTGTGTGTGTGTGTGTGTGTGTGTGTGTTCAGTGTGGATGGAAGCTTAACCGTGATTATATAGGTGGATGGATGCTCTTTGTCCTTGGACAGAGAGGGAATACGTGTGTGTTTACTGTATTGAGATGGCCTGTGAGCATGACTGTGGGTGTGACTGGGAATGGAGGAGGGTCTGTCCCTGATTTTACAATCTCTGATTTGTTCCCTCTGTCTTCCTCCCCTCCAATCAGGATGCTATCTCAGCTACAGCTCTCACTCAGCAGTACATTACAGTGTGTGTGTGTGTGACTTTCCTACCTAAGTACTGTCACTGTGGAAAGGGGAAGAGGGAGGTAACGAGAGGAAAGGAGGATGAGGAGGATGGAGAGAATAACAGGGGATGGATGTGAGCTGGAGGACTGGTGCTATGAGGAGGGAACTGAGGGTAGTACTGGTGTGTGTGTGTGTGTGTGTGTGTTTGTGTGTGTGTGTGTGTGTGTGTGTGTGTGTGTGTGTGTGTGTGTGTGTGTGTGTGTGTGTGTGTGTGTGTGTGTGTGTGTGTGTGTGTGTCTGTCTGTCTGTCTGTCTGTCTGTCTGTCTGTCTGTCTGTCTGTCTGTCTGTCTGTCTGTCTGTCTGTCTGTCTGTCTGTCTGTCTGTCTGTCTGTCTGTCTGTCTGTCTGTCTGTCTGTCTGTCTGTCTGTCTGTCTGTCTGTCTGTCTGTCTGTCTGTCTGTCTGTCTGTCTGTCTGTCTGTCTGTCTGTCTGTCTGTCTGTCTGTCTGTCTGTCTGTCTGTCTGTCTGTCTGTCTGTCTGTCTGTCTGTCTGTCTGTCTGTCTGTCTGTCTGTCTGTCTGTCTGTCTGTCTGTCTGTCTGTCTGTCTGTCTGTCTGTCTGTCTGTCTGTCTGTCTGTCTGTCTGTCTGTCTGTCTGTCTGTCTGTCTGTCTGTCTGTCTGTCTGTCTGTCTGTCTGTCTGTCTGTCTGTCTGTCTGTCTGTCTGTCTGTCTGTCTGTCTGTCTGTCTGTCTGTCTGTCTGTCTGTCTGTCTGTCTGTCTGTCTGTCTGTCTGTCTGTCTGTCTGTCTGTCTGTCTGTCTGTCTGTCTGTCTGTCTGTGGGTGTCTTTGTTTTTCAGAGAGAGAGAGAAAGAGGGTGAGAGTTGTGTTAAGTGTAAACCTGTTTTTCAGTTTGTTGTAGAGAGATTGTAAGACCCTATCATTAAGGGATTTAGTTCTGTATTGTGTAGAGAGAATGGTGCTTCAGGCTCATATTTGAGATTTGTCTGTAATGTGTTTTAGTATAGCTTGTTTTCCGCTCATAGTTGACTCTCATGTTGTGGCTCCAGAGAAGTAAAGGTTAGTAAGTGTATAATTAAGCAATAAGGCCCAAGGGGGTGTGGTATATGGCCAATATACCACGGCTAAGGCCTATTCTTACGCAGGACGCAACGCTAAGTGCCTGGACACAGCCCGTAGCCGTGATATATTGGCCATATAGCACAAACCCCTGAGATGCCTTATTGCTGTTATAAACTGGTTACCAACATAATGAGAACAGTAAAATTAAATGTTTTGTCATACCCGTGGAATACGGACTGATATACCACGGCTTTCAGCCAATCAGCATTCAGGGCTCGAACCACCCAGTTTATAATAATGTTTAATAATGTGTTATAATAGGTTAAAAGAGGAACTGATGGAGCTGTGTGATGATGAGCTGGTTCAGTGTGAGCTGTCTACCCTCAGGCTCACAAACACTCCCTTACATCATATGTCTCAGTTTCTCAGCGTCTCGATTCATGTTTGTTTTTGTTTTGGTACTTGGTTTAATGACAGCACGTCAGGTTTAGGAATTGTCTGTCTATTGGAGGTTGAGGAAGCTAAAGAAGCATTGTATTTTATGGATGCTCTAGCTCTCTTTAACTGTAATTTAGTTAGAAGTTTATTGTAAAGCTGGTTGATTTAGAAGAGGCTATGTTATGTTTTAGTGAGTTTCTAGGTCATTACTAATTAAATTGATTATTATAGTTCTGATCAATATCAGCTTCAGGCCTATTGGGCGCATCAGCCGTGTGCGACATGGAAAATAGTCCCCTTATCTGAACCCTCAGTGTGTTCCAGGAAAAGCATTCCCCAGTAGTGATGCACGGGTTGACTCATAATCTGGGGCAGGTTTAGGGTAATGAAATACTGTGTGGATGAAGGGTGGCTGGCGAGCGGTCTGAATAAAGAGAAAACAATGCCTTAAATCCATAAATGTATCATTGTTGTGCAATAATATATCTATAGGCTACACATTGAGTTTTTTCTTATTGTTTTAGGCTATCTGGCATTAGTGCGTAAGCCTAAGCTTACACGCGCAAAATAGCCTACACGGCAATCGGAAAATATTTTTGGTAATGGCCAAAAAAAGTTAACGTCAATTCATGGAGGCAATAAAGACAATGTGTCTGTGGTGTTAAGTTTAATTCAATAAGAGAAAAGCTGCACAATGGAGAGTTGAAAAAAAAGACAAGGGAGGGCCAGAAAAGTAATGTTTGAGGAAGATTTGGTGATTATGTTATGTGTGATGAATGTGAGGCTCAATATTGTATTGACAGTCACAAGACAGGGACTTCAAATAGACCTATGGCACGTCAAGGGAACTGTAGCCTACTGTTCAGATGGGTTAAATGTAAACTGAAATCTGGACACTGACTGTAGGTCTGTAACCTCTCACATAGTCTTAATATTAACTCCTGCAGAATTAAGCATTTCTTGCAGTAAAATTATATACCAAATGTAGGTAAAATTTAGACTGGGAACATGAGTGGAGAAATGTGATTTCTTTCAGCATCTTAAGAGAATGTGAATGCAAATAGATACCGTCTGTAGAGTGGCTGTCTTTATCAGCATCATAAATTATGATAGTATTTCAACCACATAAAATATACATCCAAACTGAAATCTTGTCAGAAACATGTTGGGTCGTTTTCACAGCTTTCTATTTTCTTACCACTGGTCAAACTGATGTCATTTGGACATTTTGCACAGAAAATCTTTCAATTTTTGTTTTGTTATTGAATTTTTCTCCCAGGTCCCTAATCGTCTTTGCTCTGCGAAAGAAGCAGAGATGACAGAGAACATTTTACCCATGGCAACTAGATTAAAGCATTAATTCTATTGATTTCTGACATTATTCTGGTGAGCAAGGGTTTATTAGTGTTCTAGGGCAAAATATAATGACAGAAGAGAAGTTGTATGTATCTAATTATAGACAAGTTGACTATCAAATAGCCTACCAAAATGCCGGAAATTATGAGCAGAAACGTACATGTACAGCCTTCAGAAAGTATTCCTACCCCTTGACCTTTTCCACATTTTGTTGTGTTACAGCCTGAATTCAAGATGGATTACATTGTTGTTTTTTCTCACCAATCCAATACCCCATAATGACAAAGTGAAAACATGTTTGTAGAAATGTTTTCATATTTATTAAAAATGAAGTGTTCACACTACTGAGTCAATACATGTTAGAATCACCATTGGCAGTGATTACAGCTGTGAGTCTTTCTGGGTAAGTCTCTAACAGCTTTCCACACCTGGATTGTGCAACATTTGCCCAATATTATTTTCTAAATTCTTCAAGCTCTGTCAAATTGGTTGTTGATCATTGATCACCATTTTCAGGTCTTGCCATAGATTTTCAAGTAGATTTAAGTCAAAACTGTTACTCGACCACTCAGGAACATTTACTGTCTACTTAGTAAGCAACTCCTGTGTAGATTTGGCCTTGTGTTTTAGGTTATTGTCCTGCTGAAAGGTGAATTTATATCCCAGTGTCTGGTGGAAAGCAGACTGAAACGGGTTTTCATGGAGGACGTTGCCTGTCCTTAAAAAAATGGAATTTGATTGAATATTTAAAACATACAATCTACTTGCAATGAAGCCGCTCAACATCTATATCACATTAGTCATTAGTCTAACAGAACCAGCAACCCATCAGCCACCGGCTCAACCTCCCAACCGCCAGGCCACCAGCCCTCCAAGATCCCCCCCACAGTTCCCCAAAAGTATTCCCTTCTTTGCGAGGCATTGTAAAACCTCCCTGGTCTTTGTGGTTGAATCTGTATTTGAAATTCACTGCTCGTCTGAGGGACCTTACAGATAATTATGTGTGGTGTACAGAGATGAGGTAGTTATAAAAAAAATCATGTTAAACACTGTTATTGCACACAGAGTAGGCCCATGCTACTTATTATGGTCTCTCCTATCATTGCTATGCAGACGACACACAATTAATCTTCTCCTTTCCCCCCTCTGATAACCAGGTGGTGAATCGCATCTCTGCATGTCTGGCAGACATATCAGTGTGGATGACGGATCACCACCTCAAGCTGAACCTCGGCAAGACGGAGCTGCTCTTCCTCCCGGGGAAGGACTGCCCGTTCCATGATCTCGCCATCACGGTTGACAACTCCATTGTGTCCTCCTCCCAGAGTGCTAAGAACCTTGGCGTGATCCTGGACAACACCCTGTCGTTCTCAACTAACATCAAGGCGGTGACCCGTTCCTGTAGGTTCATGCTCTACAACATTCGCAGAGTACGACCCTGCCTCACGCAGGAAGCGGCGCAGGTCCTAATCCAGGCACTTGTCATCTCCCGTCTGGATTACTGCAACTCGCTGTTGGCTGGGCTCCCTGCCTGTGCCATTAAACCCCTACAACTCATCCAGAACGCCGCAGCCCGTCTGGTGTTCAACTTTCCCAAGTTCTCTCACGTCACCCCGCTCCTCCGCTCTCTCCACTGGCTTCCAGTTGAAGCTCGCATCCGCTACAAGACCATGGTGCTTGCCTACGGAGCTGTGAGGGGAACGGCACCTCCGTACCTTCAGGCTCTGATCAGGCCCTACACCCAAACAAGGGCACTGCGTTCATCCACCTCTGGCCTGCTCGCCTCCCTACCTCTGAGGAAGTACAGTTCCCGCTCAGCCCAGTCAAAACTGTTCGCTGCTCTGGCACCCCAATGGTGGAACAAACTCCCTCACGACGCCAGGTCAGCGGAGTCAATCACCACCTTCCGGAGACACCTGAAACCCCACCTCTTTAAGGAATACCTAGGATAGGATAAAGTAATCCTTCTAACCCCCCCCCCCTTAAAAGAGTTAGATGCACTATTGTAAAGTGGTTGTTCCACTGGATATCATAAGGTGAATGCACCAATTTGTAAGTCGCTCTGGATAAGAGCGTCTGCTAAATGACTTAAATGTAAATGTAAATGTAAATGTAAATGTTATTATGTAACATTTAAAGCAAATCTTTATTCCTAAACTTAATTAGGCAAGCCATAACAAAGGGGTTGAATACTTATTGACTGAAGACATTTCAGCTTTTCATTTTTTATAAATTTGTAAATGTTTCTAAAAACATTATGCCACTATGACATTATGTGGTATTGTGTGTAGATCCGTGACACAAAATCTCTATGTAATCCATTTTACATTCAGGCTGTAACACATCAAAAAGAGGAAAAAGTCAAGGGGTGTGAATATTTTCTGAAGGCACTATATCTAAATTAGGCAAAAAAAAATCCTGCACTCCTGTTAAAAAAACAAATCCTTACGTGTCTGACTGTTCTGTATTAGTGGGTTAGTCTCGGGATCGGGCATCAGATTTTCACTTTATCACATATAGTCTCTGATAGTTGGGTGCTTGTGGATGGGTTATTAGCAATTGCGGGCGGGTGCGGGTAAACAAACAGCTGACCCGCGCACCACTATTCCCCGGTTCTCACTAGATGGCCATGCTGTAAAGGATGAAATGGACAATATCATTTGAATTGATTAGCAAGTAAATTAGTGTAATTTAGGCTTTGGGTTAGGGGTATGGTTAAGGATATGTTGAGGTTATGGCTATTGGTTAAAATCAGATTTCAATGTGTTCTTACTCTTCTCTATAAACAGTGTGTGTCAAGTCAGTTGTGTGTGTATTCTAGCTCCTCTCTCCATCCACAGTGCTATGTGCAGACAGAGTGGGCCAGATGACGAAGACCTACAATGACATCGATGCTGTCACACGTCTGCTGGAGGAGAAAGAGAGGGACCTGGAGTTGGCTGCTCGGATCGGCCAATCACTGCTCAAGAAGAACAGAACGCTCACAGAGCAGAATGACTACCTGGAGGTACAAGTGGGACACATCACAGAGGAGGTGAGAGAGACATTGGGTCACAGAAGAGCACACATGTGCATGTACACACACATGCATTTATAATAACTGAGTTACAAGGGCATTAGTTCCTCATGCATAAACCCAGCTCTGTTTTTTGCCAATGTTGCAAAGTTAGGTGTCATTGGTCAGTTTTTTAAAATACATTTTGGGTATATTTTTTCAGTAGTATAAACTTGACTTTTTAAAGATCCACTGTTATAGGTATTTCGTTTTTGATATCAGTAAACAACACTGAGTGCTAGTGCTGCATCACCAGCTCAGTGATCTGTGTGTTCTCAGGTGGCCCAGCTGCATCATGAGTTGAACCTGAAGGATGAGTTGCTGCAGTTCTACACCAATGCATCAGAGGAGAGTGAAGAGGACTCTACTACTGGCTCACCCACGTTAGTATTGTCTGTGTGTTTACTATTCCTAAATGTCTTTCTCTCTCTGTCTCACTCTCTCACCCCCACCTCTCTCTCTCTCTCTCTCTCTCTCTCTCTCTCTCTCTCTCTCTCTCTCTCTCTCTCTCTCTCTCTCTCTCTCACCCCCTCCTCTTTCTCTCTCTCTCTCTCTCACCCCCTCCTCTTTCTCTCTCTCGCTCACCCCTCCTCTTTCTCTCTCTCGCTTTATCTCTTTCTCCCTTTCAATTCAATTCAAGGGGCTTTATTGGCATGGGAAACATATGTTTACGTTGCCAAAGCAAGTGAAAATGATAAACAAAAGTGAAATAACCACAAAAAAGTTAACAGTAAACATTACACTCACACAAGTTCCAAAATAATAAATGTCAAATGTCATATTATGTCTATATAGTGTTTTAGCGATATGCAATTAGTTAAAGTACAAAAGGGAAAATAAATAGAAATGGTTTGTATTTACAATGGTGTTTGTTCTTCACTGGTTGCCCTTTTCTTGTGGCAGCAGGTCACAAATCTTGCTGCTGTGATGGCACACTGTGGTATTTCACCCAATAGATATGGGAGTTTATCAAAATTGGATTTGTTTTTTCGAATTCTTTGTGGGTCTGTTTAATCTGAGGGATATACGTATGTCTCAAATATGGTCATACATTTGGCAGGAGGTTAGGAAGTGCAGCTCAGTTTCTAGCTCATTTTGTCTTCTCTTGAGAGCCATGTCTGCCTACGCCGACCTTTCTCAATAGCAAGGCTATGCTCACTGAGTCTGTACATAGTGATGGATTCTCCTAAACTTGGGATAGGGTTAATTATCAGGTATCCTATAGAAATATTTGGTGCTTAGGTTTAGAGGGTCTACACCAGAAGTTAATTGTTATCAGTAGGAGTAAGAACTCAGAGGGTCAATACAGCTGCATTGACCCTCTGGGAAGAATAAACTTGGTTTAAGCTTTCAGAGTATCCGTCGAGTTCTTACTCTAATAATAGAATCGAACAATAGTCAACGCTTTTCTTAATTTTGGGTCAGTCACAATGGTCAAGTATTCTGCCACTGTGTACTCTCTGTTTAGGGCCAAATAGCATTCTAGTTTGCTCTGTTTTCAGTTTGCTCTGTCCAATGTGTCAAGTAATAATCTTTTTGTTTTCTCATGATTTGGTTGGGTCTAATGTGTTTCTTAGGGGACTCTTCTTCAGGTTCATCTCTCTGTAGGTGACGGCTTTGTTATTTAAGGAAGGTTTGGGAATTGTAATGATGGGCGGGGAGTCAGAAGTAGGTGCAAGTGAAACGTTTTAATAAAACAACAAAACCAAGAACACGACACTAACATAAGGCAGTACGGTGATACACAAGAACAATACCAACTGGTGAGTGAACATGGGAGAGTGACATATAAAGGGGAGGAGATGATGAAGGTAATGGAGTCCATCGTACGCCGGAGAGGAGGAGCAGGAGCAGACGTGACAGGAATCGATTCCTTTTAGATGGTTGTAGAATTTAACGGCACTTTTCTGGATTTTGATAATTAGCGGGTATCGGCCTAATTCTGGTCTGAATGCATTATTTGGTGTTTTGCGTTGTACACCGGATATTTTTGCAGGATTCTGCATGCAGAGCCTCAATTTGGTGTTTTTCCCATTTTGTGAATTCTTGGTTGGTGAGCAGACCCCAGACCTCACAACCATAAAGGGCAATAACTGATTAAAGTATTTTTAGCCAGATCCTAATTGCTATGACAAATTTTATGCTCCTTTTGGTGGCATAGAAGGCCCTTCTTGCCTTGTCTCTCAGATCGTTCACAGCTTTGTGGATATTACCTGTGGTGCTGATGTTTAGGCCAAGGTATGTATCGTTTTTTTGTGTGCTCTTGGGAAACGGTGTCTAGATGGAATTTGTGTTTGTGGACCTGGCAACTGGACCTGTTTTGGAACACCATTATTTTTGTCTTACTGAGATTTACTGTCAGGGACCAGGTCTGACAGAATCTGTGCAGAAGATCTAGGTGCTGCTCTATGCTCTCCTTGGTTAGGGACAGAAGCACCAGATCATCAGCAAACAGTAAACATTTGACTTCAGATTCTAGTAGGATGAGGTCTGGTGCTGCAGACTGTTCTAGTGCCCTCGCCAATTCGTTGATATGTATGTTGAAGAGGGAGGGGCTTAAGCTGCATCCCTGTCTCACCCCACGGCCCTGTCTCACCCCCTGGCCCTGTCTCACCCCACGGCCCTGTGGAAAGAAATGCGTGCTTTTTGCCAATTTTAACTGCACACTTGTTGTTTGTCTATATGGATTTTATATGTTTTTCCTCCAACACCGCTTTCCATCAATTTGTATAGCAGGCCCTCATGCCAAATTGAGTCAAAAGCTTTTTTGAAGTCAACAAAGCATGAGAAGACTTTGCCTTTGTTTTGGTTTGTTTGTCAATTAGGGTGTGCAGGGTGAATACGTGTTCTGTCGTACAGTAATTTGGTAATAAGCCTATTTGACATTTGCTCAGTACATTGTTTTCACTGAGGAAATGTACAAGTCTGCTGTTAATGATAATGCAGAGGATTTTGCCAAGGTTGCTGTTGATGCATATCCCACGGTAGTTAGTGGGGTCAAATTTGTCTCCACTTTTGTGGATTAGGGTTATCAGTCCTTGGTTCCAAATGCTGATAATGTTAAAGAGTTTAAGTACAGCCAATTGGAATTTGTGTTCTGTATATTTTATCATTTCATGTAGGATACCATCAACACCACAGGCCTTTTTGGGTTGGAGGGTTTGTATTTTGTCCTGTAGTTCATTCAATGTAATTGGAGAATCCAGTGAGTTCTGGTAGTCTTTAATAGCTGATTCTAAGATTTGTAATTGATCATATATATGTTTTTGCTGTTTGTACTTTGTTATAGAGCCAAAAAGATTAGAGAAGTGGTTTACCCATACATCTCCGTTTTGGACAGATAACTCTTCATGTGGTTGTTTGTTTAGTGTGTTCCAATTTTCTCAGAAGTGGTTAGATTCTATGGATTCTTCCATTACATTGAGCTCTTTTCTGACGTGCTGTTCCTTCTTTTTCCGTAGTGTATTTCTGTATTGTTTTAGTGATTCACCATAGTGAAGGCGTAGGCTCAGGTTTTCTGGGTCTCTATGTTTTTGATTGGATAGGTTTCTCAATTTATTTCTTAGGTTTTTGCGTTCTTCATCAAACAATTTGTCTTTGTTGTTAATTTTATTCGGTTGTCTGCTTAAAATGTTTACATTTTATAGAGAAGCTGAGAGGTCAAATGTACTGTTTAGGCTTCTACTACCAAGTTTACACATTCACTATTACAGTGAAGTGTTTTGTCCAGAAAGTTGTCTAAAAGGGATTGAATTTGTTGTTGCCTAATAGTTTTTTGTTAGGTTTCTACACTACTTTCCTTCCTTCTATAACATTTCTTAATATTATTCAGTTCCTTTGGCTTTGATGCCTCATGATTGAGTATTGGTCTGTTCAGGTAGACTGTGATTTTGCTCTGATCTGATAGGGGTGTTAGTGGTCTGACTGTGAACGCTCTGGGTTGAGGTCAGTGATAAAGTCATCTACAGTACTACTGCCAAGGGATGAGCTGTATCTTTACCTACCATACGATTCTCCTCAAAGCCTACCATTGACTATGTACAGACCCAGCGTGCGACAGAGCTGCAGGAGTTGTGATCCATTTCTGTTGGTTGTTTTGTCATAGTTTGGGGGGGAATATTGTCACCTCCAGGTAGGTGTTTGTCCCCCTATGTGCTGAGAGTGTCAGGTTCTTGTCCAGTTCTGGCATTTAGGTCGCCACAGACTAGTACATGTCCCTGGGCCTGGAAATGGTTGATCTCCCCCTCTAGGATGGAGAAGCTGTCATCGTTAAAGTATGGGGAGAGATACTGTAGGTAGCACACATGAGGACATTTTTCTCTGTTGAGATCATTTCCTTATTAATTTCGAGCCAGATGTAAACTGTTCCTGTTTACAATTGCTATGTTGCTCCTGTGTGAGGTGCTGTGGCTGCGGTTGAGGGTGACTTCCTTCAGGGTCCTGGCAAAAGTTGGGATTGCTGCCTTGTAGAGGTGGACCTGGTTGTAAAGGCTGTTCAAGTCAAGGTTGGAGTGGTGGGCCAGGTAGACGTTAGGTTTTGAGGCACAGTCCCTGGAAATGCTTGCATTCACCCACTGTATGGTGACAAGGTGAATGTCTTTTCGTGGTAGCAGGGTGGAGATAACCACTTGTGCGTTGGGCAAAGTGGAAGAAGTTTTTTCAATCACTCCCTTGAGTGCTGTGGCCACCCTTTGCTGCTGGGACCTCAGGTTGTTTGTGCCCGTGTGAATTATAATGTGGCTGGGGGACCCTAGTCTGTCCTCTGACAACAGCTCCAGGGCATGCCTAGTGTTTGGGCACCAGAGTTTAGCCACTTGGTGTTTGCGAAAATGTTTATTCTCTTTAATGTATTTGCCATTTGAGTCAATGAGGAGCACAATTTCTGGCTTTTGGGTGTCCTCAGTGGATGTGTGGGGGTTGTCAGGAGAGCTATCGGGAGAGCTGACAGGGGGTCTGTTAAGAGAGGGACTTCAAAGGCCTCTGCATTTGGGTGGGGGAGGCTGTGAAACTCTTGAGCCTAACAATGGCAGAAGAGTTTTCACACCTCTCACTTCACACACTTCAGTGCTAATTGGAGTTGCAGCCAGGTCAGTTCTGTTCTAGCAGCTTGGTAGCTTAGTAGCCTTATTTATTAAGCTTTATATAACAAAATTACCTAGAGATTATTGTCTTTTACTTTTTGACTTCAGAAGTAGGTTCAGACTGAACATTACTCACTCAGTTTTGTGTTGGATGGTATTTCCAGGTTCAGACTGAACATTACTCACTCAGTTTTGTGTTGGATGGTATTTCCAGGTTCAGACTGAACATTACTCACTCAGTTTTGTGTTGGATGGTATTTCCAGGTTCCGCTGTGTTTCTTCTGCAGGTTTTGGTTTGTTAGACGTTTGATCTTGATAGTCCTTGGTACTAAGAATCCATTCTGGTAATTTTGTCCAACATCAAGGATTTTTTATTTTAAGGTTTTGATGTAGAGGGTAGTATCCTGTATAAGTCCTTGCAAAAAAATTGAAGTTTATCCACATTTATCCAACTATAATTATATTTTTTCCAGAAGAACTCAGGAGCCCCTGAGCTCATGATCCATACCCCCTGAACTTCTCTTTCTCCCTCTTTCTCTTTCTCTCGCTCTCTCGCTCGCACTCTTTCTCACTCTCTCGCTTTCCCCCTTTGTCTCGCTTTCTCTCTCTCTCTCTCTCTCTCTCTCTCTCTCTCTCTCTCTCTCTCTCTCTCTCTCTCTCTCTCTCTCTCTCTCTCTCTCTCTCTCTCTCTCTCTCGCTTTCTCTCTCCCCCGCTCTCTCTACATCTAGGAGTAAGCGAAGTAAGCTGCTGGGTGTATCAGGATTTGGAGCTGACTCTATGCAGAGGAAACTCAGAGAGCTTGAGGAAGAGAACCTATCCCTCCGCTCAGAGGCCTGTAATCTGAAGACTGAGACTGAGACCTACGAGGAGAAGGAACAACAGCTGGTCAACGACTGTGTTAAAGAACTCAGTGAGTGGAGGAGTAATATACTCTTATACTCTTTCTTTCCTCATGATCCATACCTCCTGAGTTTGTCTCTCTCTCTCTCTCTCTCTCTCTCTCTCTCTCTCTCTCTCTCTCTCTCTCTCTCTCTCTCTCTCTCTCTCTCTCTCTCTCTCTCTCTCTCTCTCTCTCTCTCTCTCTCTCTCTCTCTCTCTCTCTCTCTCTCTCTCTCTCTCTCTCTCTCTCTCTCTCTCTCTCTCTCTCTCTCTCTCTCTCTCTCTCTCTCTCTTCCTCTCTCTCTCTCTCTCTCTTCCTCTTTAGCTCTTTCTCGCTCTCTCGCTCTCTCTATGCTCTCTCTATGCTCTCCATCCTTTTCTATCAATTAAAATATACTTCACTGGCATTGAATGCCTCTATATTTAAAATAATGTTGCCAGAGCAGCTAATGAATCCTCCCTCTTCTGCCACCTGTCCCCAGGACAGTCCAGTCTGCAGATAAACACCTAATGAATCCCCCCTCTCCCCTCTCCTGTCTCCAGGACAGTCCAGTCTGCAGATAAACACCTAATGAATCCCCCCTCTCCCCTCTCCCCTCTCCTGTCTCCAGGACAGTCCAGTCTGCAGATAAACACCTAATGAATCCCCCCTCTCCCCTCTCCCCTCTCCTGTCTCCAGGACAGTCCAGTCTGCAGATAAACACCTAATGAATCCCCCCTCTCCCCTCTCCCCTCTCCTGTCTCCAGGACAGTCCAGTCTGCAGATAAACACCTAATGAATCCCCCCTCTCCCCTCTCTCCTCTCCTGTCTCCAGGACAGTCCAGTCTGCAGATAAACAGCATAGCGGAGGAGTTGGCTCGGAAGACAGAGGACGCCATGCGACAGCAGGAGGAGATCACACACCTGCTCTCTCAAATAGTTGACCTACAGAAGAAAGCCAAGTCGGTGAGAGACGCATGCTTTACCCTCAGTACTACACTGCACGCAATGTGGTATATGCTCAGTACAATACTCTCTTTGTGTGTGTTTTTCTTCAGTACGCAGTGGAGAATGAGGAGCTCTCTCAGCACCTAGGGGCAGCTAAAGATGCCCAGAGACAACTCACAGTCGAGGTTAGATTCACACCCTAACCCTTTGCCAACCTACACCTCATGAATACTTTACCAATGAGAAAAGTAATCAAGCCTGCTCTCTTCTGTTCCTTCTCTCTAGCTAACAGATTTGGATGATAAGTATTCAGAGTGTATAGAGATGCTCCATGAGGCTCAGGAAGAGCTGAAGTACTTGAGGAACAGAAACCATCCTGCTGGAACACCACGCAGATTCCATCCTCTGGGTCTCTACCCTATGGTATGTGTGTGGTAGGGATTATCAGAACGTACACTCTCAAAAGAGTGATCTCCTTTTGAGAGTGTAGGTGCATATCATAGAGCTGACGGTGTGTGTGTCTATGGTGTGTGTGTGTGTGTATGCTGTGTGTGTACGGCAGGACTCCCTGGCAGCAGAGATAGAGGGGACGATGAGGAAGGAGATGAGTCTGGATGACCCTGAGTGCGGGGAACAGAAGTACACACGCTTCTATTAGTTTATAACACTCTTCTAATCTTTCTCAATACTGTCTAGTAACATAAACTCACCTATACTCATAATATATACTCATAGCTACCATACTTGCCTACACTCATGCCTATTTCATTTTATGTGTGTGAACAGGGTGCACCACAAGCGTGTGTTTGAGACAGTGAAGAACATCAACCAGATGGTCCGACAGCGTTCTCCAATCCCGTCCAACGCCAACATCCCGGGATCCAATCAGGCGTCGTCTCTTAGCTCCGCTCACTCTAGTGGCAGGACCACGCCCATGGCTGTTAGCATTAGCTGGGATGTCAGAGGTGACGGCGTCGCCCTTGACAACCGACAACAGAGCATGCTCATGGAGTCAGCAGCAGACAATCAGGACAGGTAAGTCGTGCATACCTGAACCTGTGATTGTTCCAGCCTGTCTTTGACACAGTATAGTTGTACAGTTTACCTCGCCTGAAGAAATGTTTAAAATCTAACAAACCATATTAAAATGAAATTAGAGCAATCTTTTCATATTCACCAGGTTATTTTTTTTAAATAGTCTATTTCTGTGCATCAGTCTAGTAATATTTATCTATTTCTGTTTGGGCTTTAGTGTGGACGCCCGTGCTAAGAAAGCAGCTGGTGTTGAGGACCTGAGGCTGGCGTTACGCCGCCTGTCCCTGCGCCGCCAGAACAACCTGAGCGAGAGACGCTTCTTTGAAGAGGAGAGAGGGAGGAGGAGAGGTGGAGGAGGAGTTGCGCAGGATGGGGGGGGACAGGGGGGCGGGATGACCCCCTCAGATAGCATCATGTCTCTGGGGTCATTACACCTGTGGGCCTCCCGACCATACCTCCCCGACAAACTACAGATCGTTAAACCCCTGGAAGGTGAGGGAGAGGAGGAGAGGGGGATGAGGGGAGAGGAGAAGAGAAAGGTGGGGATGAGGGGAGAGGAGGAGAGAAGGATGGGGTGGAGGAGAGAGAGGGAGAGGGAAGAGAGGGAGGGGCTGGCCAAGCCGTGGGAGAGAGGTAGGGAATGGCAGCAAGATGTGGAAGGAGGGAGCGAGGTAGAGAGAGAAGGAGAGGGAGAGGGAAGGGATGGGGAAAAGAGTGGAGGAGAGAGGGAGAGAGGGAGAAGAAGTTGGAGCAGAAAGAGGGGGTTGGATAGAGAGAGGGAGCGAGGGAGGAGATGGGCTAGAGAGGTAGAACAGGGGAGAGAGACAGAAGAAGGGATAGAAAGAGGAGAGCGTCCTGTATCTTTAATGTTGTTTAACTCCTTCTGGTCTCTGATGCATCACCATCGTAAGTCAGGCCTCTCCACCTCACAACACTCCTACTATAGAGACCCTCAGCCTAGAGGCTGGCTGGGGATAACCTAAAAATATAAGTTTAATCATGAGCAGTGTGGTGTTTTGTTGTGCTGCTGCTACCCTCTGCTGGTGAGGGGAGAAGTATGCAACATGATAACATTTGATGTAACATTAATGTTTTAGTCAACTTTACCACCCCCTAAATATGTTAGATATCTGAGTCTATTTATTTTGTCTTTAGTTCACCGTTCCATCTGTTTTGGTGTACTTTTTCCCCTGCTACTTTCTTTCTTGTTATAATACTTACATTTCTTTCATCTCATTTACTAATTTTAATGAAATCCTTTGTTCATTTTTCATCTTCTGTTTAACTCAACTTTTACTCTGCATCTTCAATAAAAACCTGACCTCATTCTCTTCTTTTTATCTCTTTATTCTTTCACTTCTGTTTTCTGTGTGTGTTTTTTTCATTTTCTCTGCAGTCTCATCTTTCTCTGCAGTCTCATCTTTCTCTGCAACCTCCCTAGCTTTGTGTTGGGCTTTACTTTTATGGCTTTAATCAAATCAAATCAAATGTATTTATATAGCCCTTCTTACATCAGCTGATATATCAAAGTGCTGTACAGAAACCCAGCCTAAAACCCCAAACAGCAAGCAATGCAGGTGTAGAAGCACGGTGGCTAGGAAAAACTCCCTAGAAAGGTCAAAACCTAGGAAGAAACTTAGAGAGGAACCAGGCTATGAGGGGTGGCCAGTCCTCTTCTGGCTGTGCCGGGTGGAGATTATAACAGAACATGGCCAAGATATTCATAAATGACCAGCAAGGTCAAATAATAATAATCACAGTAGTTGTCGAGGGTGCAACAAGTCAGCACCTCAGGAGTAAATGTCAGTTGGCTTTTCATAGCCAATCATTGAGAGTATCTCTACCGCTCCTGCTGTCTCTAGAGAGTTGAAAATAGCAGGTCTGGGACAGGTAGCACGTCCGGTGAACAGGTCAGGGTTCCATAGCCGCAGGCAGAACAGTTGAAACTGGAGCAGCAGCACGGCCAGGTGGACTGGGGACAGCAAGGAGTCATCATGCCAGGTAGTCCTGAGGCATGGTCCTAGGGCTCAGGTCCTCCATAGTCTACAGTTGAGATGTTTTCATGCAGTACAATAAAACATACCCACTTTCCTCACTTCTCTCAAATGTTTAACCATATTTAGCAAATTGTGAAAATGTATGTGTGTGTGTGTGCCTGTGCTTGTATGTAATATGTTTCTCTCACCCTTTGTATTTCCCTCTTGGTCCTGTCCTCTCCAGGCTCTGCGACCCTTCACCACTGGCAGCAGTTGGCTCAGCCCCACTTAGGAGTGATCTTGGATGCTAGACCTGGGGTTGTACCTAAAGGCTTCAGGCCTCTGGAACTAGAGCTGGAACAGGTAAGTGTGTGTGTGTGTGTGTGTGTGTGTTTCCCATGGGTGTGTGTGTATATGGAATAACCTGTGTGTTTGTGTGTGTGTGTGTGTGTGTTTCCCATGGGTGTGTGTGTATATGGAATAACCTGTGTGTTTGTGTGTGTGTGTGTGTGTGTGTGTTTCCCATGGGTGTGTGTGTATATGGAATAACCTGTGTGTGTGTGTGTGTGTGTGTGTGTGTGTGTGTGTGTGTGTGTGTGTGTGTGTGTGTGTGTGTGTGTGTGTGTGTGTGTGTGTGTGTGTGTGTGTGTGTGTGTGTGTGTGTGTGTGTGTGTGTGTGTGTGTGTTTCCCATGGGTGTGTGTGTGCGTTTGGGTGTTGCAGGTGTATCCATGGGGTGGTTTCGAGGAGGATGAACCAGGAGAGCAATACTTCCAGAGTCTCCCCACCTCCTCAGCCTCCGCCTCCCCCGCCCTCCCCCTTCAGCCTCACCCTCCTCACCCCTCTACCCCCCCCAGCCACCTCGCCTCACCCTCAACCCCCTCTCCCTCCCCTCACCTAAGCAACACTGATCCTGCAGGTATGTTTCTATATGCACATACAGATACTATGATAGATGCTACAACAACACGTTAGATACTAAGAATACTTAACCATTTATATTCAAAGAGATAGAGAGAGAGCGATTCAAAAGACAGAGAGAGAGCGATAGAGAAAGAGAAAGTGGTGTAGTGGTTTTGTGGTTAACTGAGTGGTTGACTGGTTCAGTCATATACACACTGGTTCAGTGGTTCACTGAGTGGTTCACTGAGTGGTTCAGTGGTTCACTGAGTGGTTCAGTGGTTCACTGCCACTTTTCCAGCCAGAAAAGGTAGCGGAGAACAGATAGACTATTCTGTGTGTTTGTGTCTTTGTGTTTTCAGCTGTGTACTACCCAGGTAAATGCATGGCCCATACCAGCTCTACCTACACCTTTACTACCTGTCGTATCCTACACCCAACTGATGAGCTGACCCGCGTCACACCCAGGTACAGAGACACGCCATACACCTCCATCTCCTCCTTCTCTACCACCATACACCTCCCTCTCCTCCTTCTCTACCACCATACACCTCCCTCTCCTCCTTCTCTACCACCATACACCTCCCTCTCCTCCTTCTCTACCACCATACACCTACATCTCCTCCTTCTCTACCACCATACACCTCCCTCTCCTCCTTCTCTACCACCATACACCTCCCTCTCCTCCTTCTCTACCACCATACACCTCCCTCTCCTCCTTCTCTACCACCATACACCTCCCTCTCCTCCTTCTCTACCACCATACTCCTCCTTCTCCCTCTTCTCTCTAAAGTGTACACTTGTTCACTGTCCACACGTTATCTAATAGATCACAATTGTTGTGATGTTCTCTGTTCTTTCTCTGCACGTCTTTTTTAAATGGTGTTGTTCTCCCTTCCCTCCTCTCCAGTGTTAACCCCGGCATGTCCTCGTCATCCTGTGTGATGACATCATCTATCCTGGCCACTCCCGCTGCAACGCCCTGTCACACCCCCCGCAGGATGAGTCTACTACGACCCTCTGAGTCCTCTACCAACCTCAGGTACACACACACACACATACACACACACACACACACACACACACACACACACACACACACACACACACACACACACACACACACACACACACACACACACACACACACACACACACACACACACACACACACACACACACAATATATAAAACTTGATAGATTGACTCTAGCTACTACGTCTCATTCCCAGGACTTTGTGTGTGTGTGTGTGTGTGTGTTTGTGTGTGTGTGTGTGTGTGTGTGTGTGTGTGTGTGTGTGTGTGTGTGTGTGTGTGTGTGTGTGTGTGTGTGTGTGTGCACCTGCCCGTGTGTGTATATGATTTCCCCTTCTTCAGGGAAGCCACACGTACCACCAGTACCTCTCTGGGATTAGTGCGCCTTCTGCAGGAGAGAGGCATCTCTGCAGCCATGTACCACCACCAGACCCAGGGCTGGGACAGGGCTGGCGGGCCCGGGGTGGGGAGCGGAGGGGTGCTGTTCAGTACCTCTATCACCCCTAACCTCCACCCAGCCCCCCACCCCGACTCCCTCCGCCCCTCCACTCCCCCCAACTCCCCCACAGGACACGACCCCCCATCCTCGGGGACCAACACCCCCGCGGGCTTCGACTTCAAGTCTCCTTCCTATGACAACTTCCTGGCCTCCAAGCCGGCACGGTCCATTCTGAAGGAAGTAGCGGGGGGGATGGGGAGCAGCCGGAGCAGGAGGCAGCAGAGGGGGAGAGACTGTGAGAGCCAGACAGATGTTAGCGTCACAGTTCATAACCTGAACCTGGTGGACAAGGTGAGGCGCCTGGGTGTGGCTGGGTGTCCTCCAGGACCAGGGGGTGTAACCGGGGGACCAAGCCCCCTCCTGGGGCCTCTGGGTGGGCTACGGAGGCCCGGGTCGCCCTTTGGACCAGAGGGGATGAGGAGGAACAGGAGTTATCCAGCTATGGTAGGGGCCAGTATGGCGATGAAGGGCCCGGGGCCCCAGGAGGACTCAGAACTACTCCTGCCTCCTAACAAAATGCCTAAAGAGAAGAGCCTCAAGTAGAGGCTGGGACCTCTGGCATCTAACCCCTGACCCCTAATATTAACCCTAACCAACTAGTTTCCCCAGGAGACTGAACTTCTTACTTGTTACTAACCTGTTAGACCTCTCGTACTATAGCTAGTTTTTCAAAATCCTACAAACCAATGGTACTCCTGGTCTAGCTATTGACAAATGACAACCAGTCACCTTTCTCAGCTACTGACAATGAATTAGTCTTCTAGTTCTATCCGATGCTTATCCTTCCAGCTCCAAAACCAAATGGCTACCCTGCTGTCTGCTTCTGTTTAACCAGCTACCAAACTAGTGCTAACAATCAACAATGATCTTCCATAATAGCTCAAACTTTTCCTCTCTAGCCCTTGAACACAGCTACTTCTCCCTGCTGTAGTCAATGAAATGACATTGAACCAATGTGGAATAGACATTGAATTGATGCGCCCAGTGGGGGATAAGCTCCTCACATGTAGACTAAGCGTAATGTATGTAGTTCAAATCAAATTGTATTTGTCACATGCTTTGTAAACAACAGGTGTAGACTAACAGTGAAAGTCTTACTAAAGGGCCCTTCCCAACAATGCAGAGAGAAAAAAAGTAATAATAACACAAGGAATAAATGCACAATGAGTAACGATAACTTGGCTATATACACGGGGTACCAGTATTGAGTCAATGTGTATGGGTAAATTGTTAATTGAGGTAGATATGTACATATAGGGAGGGATAAAGTGACTAGGAAACAAGACAGATAATAAACAGTAGGAGCAGCGTATGTGACGAGTCAAAAGTGTTAGTGCAAAAAGGGTCAATGCAGATAGTCTGGGTAGCTATTTGGTTAACTATTGATCAGTCTTATGGCCTGGGGGTAGAATCTGTTCAGGATCCTGTTGGTTTCAGACTTGGTGTATTGGTACCCCTTACCATGCGGTAGCAGAGAGAACAGTCTATGACTTGGGTAGCTGCAGTCTTTGACAATTTGCTGAGTAAGTTAGATGAAACTTATACGTCATGTGATTGTCATGTCAGCTGGATTTGGAGCTTCTTCATCACCATGTATTTAGATTACTAGTATCATGTAGCACCGCTAACTATAGTCTAAACCTTTCTTCCTAAGTAATAATGGATTGTGAGATAATGTTGAATATGTACCATTGCTAATGGTAAAGATTTTCCACCAAATTCATGAAATAGATGATCAACTCTTTCTCCTTCTTTCTTTTTCTCTTCCACTCTCTCTTTCTCTCTCCCCCCAACCCTGATCTCAATGAGAAGAATAAGTCAGTTCACTTTTAAGAGTCTTGTTAATGTTTTGTCTGTGTGTTAAAGTTTCATTAGTCTTATTTTTCTAAACGACTATAGACAAAGGGAAATGGATAGTGGTTTCAGAGTGGTCAGTGAGTGAGGGAATTATGAAAAGATCAATATACCCACTGCTGGAATGGAGACAGGGAAGGAGGAACAGAGGAAAGGGATAGAGGTTAAACAGTCTTTGTGGTCAGAAGCTTTTCCTGCTTCTTACTTCAGAGAACTCCAGAGAATTTCAATTGCTTAAATGAATAAAAAAAGCATTAGTGTTTCAATATGGTTTCTACATCACTATGCTCATACTGGTTGTTTATGTTCTTATTCTAACAAAAGAGTTGTCCACTGAGTCACACTCGTTCGCTCGTTAGCTCTTACATTGATATGTGTAATTATGTAATTTATTGACTAAACAGTCTTTTGATTGAATATGCAAAACTATTATTATTCACAAGCTTTTTTACATGTTAAGATTTAACACATAAAACACATTTACGGTATATACGGTATATAACACTATATTCATTCATTGTTATTAGTACTGGAACACTCATTTACAACAATCACGGTGAAATAGAGTGGTGGTGTTCTATACTAAACAAAAATATAAACGCAACATGTAAAGTGTTGGTTTCATGAGCTGAAATAAAATATACCAGAAATTGTCCACACATTTTTTTGTATTTCTCTCAAATTTTGTGCACAAGTTTGTTTTCCTCCCTGTTATTGAGCATTTCTCCTTTGCCAAGATAATCCATCCACCTGACAGGTGTGGCATACCAAGAAGCTGATTAAACAGCATGATCATTACACAGGTGCTGGGGACAATAAAAGGCCACTCTAAAATGTGCAGTTTTGTCACACAACACAATGCCACAGATGTCTCAAATTTTGATGGAGTGCACAATTGGTATGCTGACTGCAAGAATGTCCACTAGAGCTGTTGTCAGAGAATTTAATGTTAATTTCTCTACAATAAGCCGCCTCCACGTTTTAGAGAATTTGGCAGTACGTCCAAACGGCCTCACAACCGCAGCCCAGGACCTCCACATCCAGCTTCTTCACCTGCGGGATCATCTGAGACCAGCCGGACAGCTGGTGAAACTGAGGTTTTGCACAACCAAAGAATTTCTGCACAAACTGTCAGAAACTGTCTCAGGGAACCTGATCTCTGTGCTCGTCGTCCTCACCGGGGTCTTGACCTGACTGCAGTTCGGTGTCGTAACCGACTTCAGTGGGAAAATGCTGACCTTCGATGGCCACTGGCACGCTGGAGAAGTGTGCTCTTCATGGATACATCCCGGTTTCATCTGTATGGTGTCGTGTGGGCGAGCGGTTTGCTGATGTCAAAGTTGTATCGATGGCAATTTCAATGCACAGAGATACCGTGACGAGATCCTGAGGCCCATTGCCGTGCCATTCATTTGCCGCCATCACCTTATGTTTCAGCATAATAATGCACGGATCTGTACACAAATCCTGGAAGCTGAAAATGTCAGAGTTCTTCCATGGCCTGCATACTCACCCGACATGTCACCCATTGAGCATGTTTGGGATGCGTATGACAGCGTGTTCCAGTTCCCGCCAATATCCAGCAACTTCTGCACAGCCTTTGAAAAGGAATGGGACAACATTCCACAGGCCACAACAGCCTGATCAACTCCATGGGAAGGAAATGTGTGTGTCACACCAGATACTGACTGGTTTTTCTGATCCATGCTCCTACATTTTTTTTTACGTATCTGTGACCAACAGATTCCCAGTCATGTGAAATCCATAGATTAGGGCCTAATTAATGTATTTCAATTGACTGATTTCCTTATATGAAACTCAGTCAAATCTTTGAAATTGTTGCATGTTGTGTTTATATTTTAATTCAGTGTATATTTAAACAGTTGTGTTTCTGCAGTTACAGTGGCTTGCGAAAGTATTCACGCCCCTTGGCATTTTTCCTATTTTGTTGCCTTACAACCTGGAATTAAAATAGATTTTTGGGGGGTTTTGTATCATTTGATTTACACAACATGCCTACCACTATGAAGATGGAAAATATGTTTTATTGTGATACAAACAAGAAATAATACAAAAAAGCAGAAAACTTGAGCATGCATAACTATTCACCCCCCCAAATTAAATACTTTGTAGAGCCACCTTTTGCAGCAATTACAGCTGTAAGTCTCTTGGGGTATGTCTCTATGAGTTTGGCACATCTAACCACTGGGATTTTTGCCCATTCTTCAAGGCAAAACTGCTCCAGCTCCTTCAAGTTGGATGGGTTCCGCTGGTGTACAGCAATCTTAAAGTCATACCACAGATTCTGAATTGGATTGAGGTCTGGGCTTTGACTAGGCCATTCCAAGACATTTACATGTTTCCCCTTAAACCACTCGAGTGCTGCTTTAGCAGTATGCTTAGGGTCATTGTCCTACTGGAAGGTGAACCTCCGTCCCAGTCTCAAATCTCTGGAAGACTGAAACAGGTTTCCCCCAAGACTTTCCCTGTATTTAGCACCATCCATCATTCCTTCAATTCTGACCAGTTTCCCAGTTCCTGCCAATGGTGTTCTCGGGGTGATGAGAGGTGTTGGGTTTGCGCCAGACAGTGTTTTCCTTGATGGCCAAAAAGCTAAATTTTAGTCTCATCTGACCAGAGTACCTTCTTCCAAATGTTTGGGGAGTCTCCCACATGCCTTTTGGCGAACACCAAACATGTTTGCTTATTTTTTCTGGCCACTCTTCCATAAAGCCCAGCTCTGTGGAGTGTACGGCTTAAAGTGGTCCTATGGACAGATACTCCAATCTCCGCTGTGGAGCTTTGCAGCTCCTTCAGGATTATCTTTGGTCTCTTTGTTGCCTCTCTGATTAATGCCCTCCTTGCCTGGTCCGTAAGTGTTGGTGGCCGGCCCTCTCTTGGCAGGTTTGTTGTGGTGCCATATTCTTAAACATGTTTAATAATGGATTTAATGGTGCTCTGTGGGATGTTCAAAGTTTCGGATATTTTTTTATAACCTAACCCTAACCCAACCCAAAGTTGTCAGGGACAACCTGTTTGGAGAGCTCTTTGGTCTTCATGGTGCCGCTTGCTTGGTGGTGCCCCTTGCTTAGTGGTGTTGCAGACTCGGGGGGCCTTTCAGAACAGGTGTATATATACTGAGATCATGTGACAGATCATGTGACACTTAGATTGCACAAAGGTGGACTTTATTTAACAAATTATGTGACTTCTGAAGGTAATTGGTTGCACCAGATCTTATTTTGGGGCTTCATAGCAAAGGGGGTGAATACACATGCACGCACCACTTTTCCATTTTATTCTTTATTTATTTTTTGAAACAAGTTATTTGAAGTCCAAATAAAAATCTATTTAAATTACAGGTTGTAATGCAACAAAATAGGAAAAACGCCACGGGGGGTGAATACTTTTGCAAGGCACTGTATAGAGTTATAAGAGTTTGTGGCCAACCCTTCTCCTGATAATGATCAATTGCTTGGAGTGCAGGCTTTTGCTCAAGCCACACTGTAACACACCTGATTTAGCTAATCAAGGTCCTAATAATTTGTACAGTTATTTCGACAGAGCATGGCGTGAGCAAAAGCCTGCACACCACTACCAGCTGATGGCACTGTTTGACAGCTTATTTCCTAGAAGAAGTCTTGTTTTCAGAACACGCACACACTCAGATATAATGTTTCCCTCTCCATAAGTGTTGCGACTGCCGCTGAGAGGAAGATGGAGGGTGATTGGTGGATAAATGAGAAATGAACAGGAACATTTCAACCTTCATACCTGTGTGTGTGTGTGTGTGTGTGTGTGTGTGTGTGTGTGTGTGTGTGTGTGTGTGTGTGTGTGTGTGTGTGTGTGTGTGTGTGTGTGTGTGTGTGTGTGTGTGTGTGTGTGTGTGTTCTCCTTTCAATAACCACAAATATCACTGCGGCTGCCTCTAATCCAACACAATTAGATGTCAACGATTATTGCGTTTCAAATGCCATTGCTGTCGATCATTAAGATAATGTGTGTAAAGTTTCATAATATTTTAATCACATTCTATAAGTCATTGAGATCAAACTGTACCTGAGAAATGGTGAAACTTGTTTTCTGTAATGTGAAGGGAAATGATTGTGTGTCAGATTTGAGTTCCTTTAAAGAAAATAGACAGAGATATAGGGGGTTAGAGATGGGGAGGGAGGGAGAGAGAAACAAAGAAAGATAGAAAGATAAAGGGGATACAGGAAGAGTACGAGAGAGTGAGGGAGAATAAGAAAAAGAGAGAGGGATGGGGAGAGTGATTGCCAGAGACAGAGAGATGTCGTGTATCGGACTGAAGTGAGTTTGGATTGATGAGCAATTCTCCAGAGTATTAGCAGTCTGAACGCTGGACTGAATGTTTCTTAAGCTTTTGAAGACTAACTCCCACAGAGAGCGAGAGAGTGTGAGTGTGTGTGTGAAGATTGGTATTTGATGTCCAAATGCTGCACTAAATATTCTTTATGCTATCTTCCAGATGAAGGGCAGTTTGGGTCCTCGCTTCATACATTTACCCCTGTCTCCAATCCTAACACACCTGAGCCATTACCTGTCGAAGATGTGAAAAATATTTGTTGGTCTGATGTGTGTAATGACGAATATCCTGACGCTACACTTGAAGCATATATGAAACTGCTTCTTCCGGTTATGGATAAGCATGAGCTCATCAAGAAACTGACTGTCAGAACTGCCAAATCCCCGTGAATAGATGATGAATTGAAAAACTGTATGGCTGAGAGCGATGAGGCAAAGGGAAGAGCAAATAAGTCTGAAACACAGCAGACTGGCAAACATACTGTAAATTGAGAAATAACACAACTAAACAAAAAGAAGAAGAAACTACACAATGGAACAAAGTTGAATGATATAAAGAATGAGATAGTAAAAATCTCTGGAGTAATTTAAATAATTCTAGGCAAAAAAAGCAAACTTGGCTCCATCCTTCATTGAGGCAGATGCCTTGTTCATAACAAAACCCTTTGATATTGCCAACCACTTTAGTAACTTTTTTGTTGACAAGATTAGCAAACTTAGGCATGACATGCAAACAACAAATGCTGAGCCTTCATATTCATGCATAATAAACCAAGTAATGAAAGACAAGCACTGTAGTGTAGAGTTCCACAAAGTGGGTGTGGAAGAGGTATATCTTTTTTGCTATCTATAAATAAGGATAAACCACCTGGTACCGACAACCTGGATTGTAAATTGCTAAAGTTGGTAGTGGAATACATTGCCACTCCTGTTTGCCACATCTTCAATTTAAGGCTAGAAGACTGTGTTCCCTCAGACATGGAGGGAGGGAAAGGTCATTCCACTAGCCAGGAACAGCAGAGCACCCTTAATGGTTCAAACAGCCGACCAATCAGCCTGTTACAAGTGCTTAGCAAACTTTAGGAAAAAATGGTGCTTGATCAAATATAAAGTTATTTTACAGAAAACTAACAACAGACTTTCAGCATGCTTATAGGGAAGGGCACTCAACATGCTCGGCACTGACACAAATGACTGATAATTGTCTGAAAGAAATTGATAGTGTTGTGGAAAATGTTATCCAAAGATTCTGCCACCATAATAATAAGACGATTGTGGGAGCTGTTTTGTAAGACTTCAGTGCAGCTTTTGATGTCATTGATCATAATCTATTGCTGAAAAAACTTAGGTGTTATGGATTTCCATCCTCTGCCTTGTTATGGATTGAGAGTTACCTGTCTAATAGAACACAGACGGTTTTCGTTAATGGAAGCCTCTCATACAAATTGAGTTGAGTGTGATGTACTGCAGGGCAGCTGACCAGGGCCATTATTGTTTTCTGTTTTGACTAATGATCTTCCACTGACCTTGAATAAAGCTTATGGGTCTATGTACGCTGACAACTCAACACTATACACGTCGGCTGCAACAGTAAAATAAATAACTGACACCCTTAACGTATAGCCAGTTTTAGAATGGGTAACTAGCAATAGGATAATAGCAGAGGCCGGGAAACGCACAGTACAAACACACACAATAATATTATTATGTGAAATATTATTACCCACACATATACAGTGCATTCATAATGAAGTCAGACCCCTTCACTTTTTCCACATTTAGTTAGGTAACAGCCTTATTCTAAAATGGATTAAAAAAATAAACCTCATCTATCCACACATAATACCCCATAATGACTCGAAATTGAGTTCAGGTGCATCCTGTTTCCATTGATCATCCTTGAGATGTTTCTACAACTTGATTGGAGTCCACCTGTGGTAAATTCAATTGATTGGACACACACCTGTCTACATAAGGTCCCACAGTTGACACTGCATGTCAGAGCAAAAACCAAGCCATGAGGTCGAAGGAATTCTCCGTAGAGCTTGTGGCGGATTGTGGATTGTGTCGATGCACAGATCTGGGGAAGGGTACCAAAAAATTTCTCCAGTATTGAAGTCCCCCACAACACAGTGGCCTCCATCATTCTTAAATGTAAGAAGTTTGGAACCACCAAGACTCTTCCTAGAGCTGTCGCCCGGCCAAACTGAGCAGTCAGGAGAGAAGGGCCTTGGTCAGGGAGGTGACCAAGAACCCGATGGTCACTCTGACAGATCCCCAGAGTTCCTCTGTGGATATGGGAGAACCTTCCAGAAGGACAACCATCTCTGCAGCACTCCACCAATCAGGATTTTATGGTAGAGAGGCCAGATTGAAGCCACTCCTCAGTAAAAGGCACATGACAGCTCGCTTAGAGTTTGTCTAAAGGCACCTAAAGGACTCTCAGACCATGAGAAACAAGATTCTCTGGTCTGATGAAACCAAGATTTAATTCTTTGGCACACAATGCAAATAGTCCGAGTAGCTATTTGATTACCTGTTCAGGAATCTCATGGTTTGGGGGTAAAAACTGTTGAGAAGCCTTTTTGGCCTAGACTTGGCACTCCGGTACCGCTTGCCATGCGGTAGTAGATGCACTGGGCCATACGCACTACCCTCTGTAGTGCCTTGCGGTCAGAGGCCGAGCAATTGCCGTACCAGGCAGTGATGCAACCAGACAGGATGCTCTCGATGTTGCAGCTGTAGAACCTTTTGAGGATCCCAGAACCCATGCCAAATCTTTTTAGTTTCCCGAGGGGGAAAAGGCCTTGTTGTGCCGTCTTCACGTTTAGGCAATATGCATGCGCAAAATATAAAAACTGCTCAACGCAACGAATGAAGCTACTTCAAGCTAGGCAAAGCAGTGACGCCTATGCAGACCCTGTCCATTAACAGTGAGGCCTATGCTGACCCTGTCCATTAACAGTGAGGCCTATGCAGACCCTGTCCATTAACAGTGAGGCCTATGCAGACCCTGTCCATTAACAGTGACTGGAGTCAGGAACGGCCACGCGTGTCAACAATTTGCATGCATAAAAAGGAAGGCATGAATACATTGTCACATTTCCTGAGGTTCTGATGCAGTTTTAGATTTTTTTAACATTTATTTTGACCATAAAAGCCACCAGAATCATTGAGAAAAAACATTAGTTAACAAAAAATTATGATTTTTATTTACATTTTTTAATTACATTTTTTTATTTTTTTTATTTGGCTTTTCATAACATCTTTTTTTATTAGATTATCACAGGTTAAGCACTGCTTACCCGGCCAATATGGTCTCACGACCTGGTCTCAGAGCATTTTGTATTATTCTCTACGTCAATCCAAGACACTCCATTTAGTATGATATGGTATGAGTTATGTTTCGTATGGTATGCACAATATTAATTTGTGGATCTCCATCATCCATTGCGTATGATATGTTACAAATTACAATTCGTATGATATGGGTGGCAGGTAGCCTAGTGGTTAGAGCGTTGGACTAATAACCGGAAGGTTGCAAGATCGAATCCCGAGCTGATAAGGTAAAATTCTGTCTTTCTGCCCCATAACAAAGCAGTTAACCCACCTAGGCTGTCATTGAAAATAAGAATTTGTTCTTAACTGACATGCCTAGGTAAATAAAGGCAAAAAAATATATGTTCTGAATATGCTAAATGTACAATATGTTACACTAATGTTAGCTAACTCTAGTGATTAAAGTTAGGGCTAATGTTAGGAGTTTGTCACTCCCTGATCTGTTTCACCTGTGCTTGTCTCCACCCCCAACCAGGTGTCTCCCATTATCCCCTGTGTATTTACTGCTGGGTTTTCTGTTTGTCTGTTGTCAGGTCGTACGAGTGTGTTTCACGTTTTTCCTGTTCTCAAGTTTTTGTTTTCTAATGTTCCTGGTTCTGACCTTTCTGTCTGTCCTGAGCCTACTACCTGCCGTCCTGTACCTGCCTGACTCTGACCTGGTTTATGAACCACTGCCTGCCCTCGACCTGCCTTTTCCCTTCCCCCTTTGTTATAATAAATATTGTTTGAATCGTACTATCCGCCTCCTGTGTCTGCATCTGGGTCTTATCCTGAATCGTGATAGTACGAACTTCCTCAGGGAGAAGGATGAAGTGTCCACTAGACGATGATCAGTGTGTTATGTTTCCTCTCCTAATGATTGAGGTGAGGATTGGGGAGGGTAAACTGATCCTAGATCTGTTGTTAGCAGCTCCTCAGGGAATTCTGTTTACACTCAGTGCTCACATCTCTCCGTAAAGACCTCATCACACCACCTGAATAATTCACTAGTTTTACCAACAAACACACACACACTACACACATTTTCCTTCAGTTAAATGATTTAATAAGTTAGCCTATGACTGAAAGAGATGTCAAACTGTCAAATCAGAAATTCTCTCTAAAACATCTCAAATTGTCTTTAAAACCTTTGATTAGATATAGGGTCTAGATTGCTCTGCTATATGGGTCTGACAGCAGCAGTCAGAGCATGTGATACTGAATGGACTGGCTGAACTGTATAGTACCGTATCACACTTTAAAGCTCTCAAAGCACTTTGCATTCAGAGGAGACCTAACTAATTCAACAGTAACAGAAAGACGCTCAGACTTATTCACTTTAAATGTAAAAACAAAAAACAAACCATATAACTACAGTGGGGTCTGACATTGTTGACACCCTTGATAAAGATTAGCAATAATTGGATATTTCATTTTATTTAATTAACTAGGCAAGTAATTTAAGATCAAAATCTTATTTACAATGACGGCCTACCAAAAGGCAAAAGGCTTCCTGTGGGGGCGGGGGCTGGGATTACAATAAAAAATAAATAAAATAAGAAATAGAGAGACAACACAACACTACATAAAGAGAGTCCTAAGACAACAACATTGCATGGAAGCAACACATGACAACATGGTAGCAACACAACATTGACATGGTAACATGGTAGCAGCACAAAACAGGGTACAAACATTATTGAGCACAGACAACTTCAAATTTTTCAATTTAGATTATTATACAAAATTCTTGCAACCAATAGAATGTTATATATACTGTATGGGGGATACAATCTTCCCAGCTCTGCAGATATTTCTGCGAGGAGGCAGAGTTATTAGATCATCTATTTTGGTACTGTCCATATGTAGCTAATTTTTGGTCACAGGTCCAGGAATGGTTGAAGAATTGCAACATTTACCTAAAACTCACGCTGCAGATAGCAATACTGGGTGATTTGAAAAGTCATAGTCAATCGATCAATAATATAATAATTATTTGAGCTAAAATGCTTATCTTTAATTTACAATCTGTAGAAGCTATGACAATAGAAAGGTTCAGTACTTTTGTGAAGCATCACTGCACAGTTGAAAAATATATGGCAAATAGAAATCCAATATGGATGGTGTTAAGAGATAGATGGAAGGGGTTGAATGGAGCTGAAGGGTGGGACTAACAGCAACAAGATAACACATGTAAAACATACGGTGTCTGTAAAATGTATATAGGTTCAGAACTTTTGTGAAATAGCACAGTTACAAATAGAAATCAAACTGGATGGACATCAGAAATGGAGTAAACTAATAAACAATAACACTTAGGCTTCTACCTTCAGTTTATACATCTTATACACATTTTACAGACACAATCTATTTTACAATAGGTATATTTTGTTTGTTTTTAGTCCTGACCTTCCTCTAATTGGGGTGGTAGGTTCGCGGGGAACAATAAAGGTATATTCTAAAAAAGTGTGTATATATATGCATGTTTGTATATATGTATGTGTATGTATGTATATATATGTATGAATGTTTATGTGTGTATATGTATATGGGTATGTGTATGTATATGTGTATTTAGATATATATATTTACCCCAAAAATATACGGGGGATTGGAAATGATGCAGATACTTACATTGATGGCAGCAACAATCTATCCGCAATATTAAAGCTGATCCAACCCCTTGAAAAAAAAAAAATATATATATATATATATATACAGTGGGGAGAACAAGTATTTGATACACTGCCGATTTTGCAGGTTTTCCTACTTACAAAGCATGTAGAGGTCTGTAATTTTTATCATAGGTACACTTCAACTGTGAGAGACGGAATCTAAAACAAAAATCCAGAAAATCACATTGTATGATTTTTAAGTAATTAATTTGCATTTTATTGCATGACATAAGTATTTGATCACCTACCAACCAGTAAGAATTCCGGCTCTCACAGACCTGTTAGTTTTTCTTTAAGAAGCCCTCCTGTTCTCCACTCATTACCTGTATTAACTGCACCTGTTTGAACTCGTTACCTGTATAAAAGACACCTGTCCACACACTCAATCAAACAGACTCCAACCTCTCCACAATGGCCAAGACCAGAGAGCTGTATAAGGACATCAGGGATAAAATTGTAGACATGCAACAGGCTGGGATGGGCTACAGGACAATAGGCAAGCAGCTTGGTGAGAAGGCAACAACTGTTGGCGCAATTATTAGAAAATGGAAGAAGTTCAAGATGACGGTCAATCACCCTCGGTCTGGGGCTCCATGCAAGATCTCACCTCGTGGGGCATCAATGATCATGAGGAAGGTGAGTTATCAGCCCAGAACTACACGGCAGGACCTGGTCAATGACCTGGAGAGAGCTGGGACCACAGTCTCAAAGAAAACCATTAGTAACACACTACACCGTCATGGATTAAAATCCTGCAGCGCACGCAAGGTCCACCTGCTCAAGCCAGCGCATGTCCAGGCCCGTCTGAAGTTTGCCAATGACCATCTGGATGATCCAGAGGAGGAATGGGAGAAGGTCATGTGGTCTGATGAGACAAAAATAGAGCTTTTTGGTCTAAACTCCACTCGCCGTGTTTGGAGGAAGAAGAAGGATGAGTACAACCCCAAGAACACCATCCCAACCGTGAAGCATGGAGGTGGAAACATCATTCTTTGGGGATGCCTTTCTGCAAAGGGGACAGGACGACTGCACCGTATTGAGGGGAGGATGGATGGGGCCATGTATCGCGAGATCTTGGCCAACAACCTCCTTCCCTCAGTAAGAGCATTGAAGATGGGTCGTGGCTGGGTCTTCCAGCATGACAACGACCCGAAACACACAGCCAGGGCAACTAAGGAGTGGCGCCGTAAGAAGCATCTCAAGGTCCTGGAGTGGCCTAGCCAGTCTCCAGACCTGAACCCAATAGAAAATCTTTGGAGGGAGCTGAAAGTCCGTATTGCCCAGCGACAGCCCCGAAACCTGAAGGATCTGGAGAAGATCTGTATGGAGGAGTGGGCCAAAATCCCTGCTGCAGTGTGTGCAAACCTGGTCAAGAACTACAGGAAACGTATGATCTCTGTAATTGCAAACAAAGGTTTCTGTACCAAATATTAAGATCTGCTTTTCTGATGTATCAAATACTTATGTCATGCAATAAAATGCAAATTAATTACTTAAAAATCATACAATGTGATTTTCTGGATTTTTGTTTTAGATTCCGTCTCTCATAGTTGAAGTGTACCCATGATAGAAATTACAGACCTCTACATGCTTTGTAAGTAGGAAAACCTGCAAAATCGGCAGTGTATCAAATACTTGTTCTCCCCACTGTATATATAGATATATTATTGGGCACAGACAACAGTAAAAGGGCAAGAAGGTAGAGACAACAATACATTACACAAAGCAGCTACAACTGTCAGTGTCCATGATTGTGTCTTTGAATGAAGAGATAAAAGTGTCCAGTTTAAGTGTTTGTTGCAGCTCATTCCAGTCGCTGGCTGCAGCGAACTGAAAAGACCAGCGACCCAAGGATGTGTGTGCTTTGGGGAGTGTATAAAATGACTGTATAAAATAAATAATTCAAATACTGAGCTATATTGCATGTATTTTATACTAACACAAATGCTCAGAGAAAGAGAGTAAAATGTTTTGTGCCGAATAAATAACTGATTATGTCATTTTGGAGTCACTTTTATTGTAAATTAGAATAGAATATGTTTCTAAAAACTTCTACGTTAATGTGGATGCTACCATAAGTACGGATAATCATGAATTAATCGTGAATAATGATGAATGAGAAAGTTACAGAGGTTCAAAGATCATACAGCCAAGACATGCTACAATTACCACGTCTTGGAGTTATGATCTTTGACCCTCTGTACTGATAATTATTCATGAGTGAGAAAGTTTTATTTTATACCGTCTTTATTGCATATCTTTATCAAGGGTGTCAATAATTTCAGACCCCACCAATACTGTACATACACAATTACTATTTTTAACAATTTCAACTGAATTCTTTTACAAAAACTAATTTACTCGAATAAAAGTGCAGATGTAAAATTTGGTAACAGAATGAATGAAATCTCCCTCAGTTTTTATGTGACCTGCAGAAAGAATGGGGTGTCAGTTATGACATCAAATCAAATCAAAGTTTATTTGTCACGTGCGCTGAAAAAAACAGGTGTAGACCTTACAGTGAAATGCTTACTTACAGGCTCTAACATATAGTGCAAAAAAGGTATTAGGTGAACAATAGGTAGGTAAAGAAATAAAACAACAGTAAAAAGACAGGCTATATACAGTGTAGAGGCTATAAAAGTAGCGAGGCTACATACAGACACCGGTTAGTCAGGCTGATTGAGGTAGTATGTACATGACTATGCATATATGATGAACAGAGAGTAGCGGTAGCGTAAAGAGGGGTTGGCGGGTGGTGGGTGGGACACAATGCAGATAGCCCGGTTAGCCAATGTGCGGGAGCACTGGTTGGTCGGCCCAATTGAGGTAGTATGTACATGAATGTATAGTTAAAGTGACTATGCATATATGATAAACAGAGAGTAGCAGCAGCGAAAAAGAGGGGTTGGGGGGAGGGGGCACACAATGCAAATAGTCCGGGTAGCCATTTGATTACCTGTTCAGGAGTCTCATGGCTTGGGGGTAAAAACTGTTGAGAAGCCTTTTTGTTCTAGACTTGGCACTCCGGTACCGCTTGCCATGCGGTAGTAGAGAGAACAGACTGGGGTGGCTGGGGTCTTGGACAATTTTTAGGGCCTTCCTCTGACACCGCCTGGTGTAGAGGTCCTGGATGGCAGGCAGCTTAGCCCCAGTGATGTACTGGGCCGTACGCACTACCCTCTGTAGTGCCTTGCGGTCAGAGGCCGAGCAGTTGCCGTACCAGGCAGTGATGCAACCAGTCAGGATGCTCTCGATGTTGCAGCTGTAGAACCTTTTGAGGATCTCAGGACCCATGCCAAATCTTTTTAGTTTCCTGAGTGGGAATAGGCTTTGTCGGGCCCTCTTCAGGACTGTCTTGGTGTGTTTGGACCATTCTAGTTTGTTGTTGATGTGGACACCAAGGAACTTGAAGCTCTCAACCTGCTCCACTACAGCCCCGTCGATGAGAATGGGGGCGTGCTCGGTCCTCCTTTTCCTGTAGTCCACAATAATCTCCTTAGTCTTGGTTACGTTGAGAGATAGGTTGTTATTCTGGCACCACCCGGCCAGGTCTCTGACTTCCTCCCTATAGGCTGTCTCGTAGTTGTCGGTGATCATGCCTACCACTGTTGTGTCGTCTGCAAACTTAATGATGGTGTTGGAGTCATGCCTGGCAATGCAGTCGTGGGTGAACAGGGAGTACAGGAGGGGACTGAGCACGCACCCCTGGGGAGCTCCAGTGTTGAGGATCAGCGTGGCAGATGTGTTGCTACCTACCCTCACCACCTGGGGGCGACCTGTCAGGAAGTCCAGGATCCAGTTGCAGAGGGAGGTGTTTAGTCCCAGGATCCTTAGCTTAGTGATGAGCTTTGAGGGTACTATGATGTTGAACGCTGAGCTGTAGTCAATGAATAGCATTCTCACATAAGTGTTCGTTTTGTCCAGGTGGGAAAGGGCAGTGTGGAGTGCAATAGAGATTGCATCATCTGTGGATCTGTTTGGGCGGTATGCAACTTGGAGTGGGTCTAGGGTTTCTGGGATAATGGTGTTGATGTGAGCCATTACCAACCTTTCAAAGCATTTCATGGCTACAGACGTGAGTGCTACGGGTCTGTAGTCATTTAGGCAGGTTGCCTTTGTGTTCTTGGGCACAGGGACTATGGTGGTCTGCTTGAAACATGTTGGTATTACAGACTTAATCAGGGACATGATGAAAATGTCAGTGAAGACACCTGCCAGTTGGTCAGCACATGCCCGGAGCACATGTGCTGGTAATCCGTCTGGCCCTGCAGCATTGTGTATGTTGACCTGTTTAAAGGTCTTACTCACATCGGCTACGGAGAGCGTGATCACACAGTCGCCTGGAACAGCTGATGCTCTCATGCATGCCTCAGTGTTGCTTGCCTCGAAGCGAGCATAGAAGTGATTTAGCTCATCTGGTAGGCTCGTGTCACTGGGCAGCTCGCGGCTGTGCTTCCCTTTGTAGTCTGTAATAGTTTGCAAGCCCTGCCACATAAGACAAGCGTCTGAGCCAGTGTAGTATGATTCAATCTTGGCCCTGTATTGACGCTATGCCTGTTTGATGGTTCGTCATGACACCTTGACTTTGGTTATTGAACTACAGTAAGTGAAGTGGATTAAAACGCTGTAACAGAATGACGGTAACAGAATGACATCATGGGTCCCTGATCTGTACTATAAAGAAATGCATCATTGTGCATGTCATTCTCTTCATGGTGATGTATCCTGAATAGCAACACAAAGGTAGAAATATGTAATATCCTCCTTTGCATGTTTGGGTATTATTCTACACACTGGCTATTATTGTAAGGAGCTCCGCCCCCAAACAAGTTAAGACATCACAGTACAATAGAGTCTCACGCCCTGATCTGTTTCACCTGTCCTTGTGATTGTGTCCACCCTCTCCAGGTGTCACTGATTTTCCCCAGTGTATTTATCCCTGTGTTTCCTGTCTCTCTGTGCCAGTTCGTCTTGTATGTTTCCAAGTCAACCAGCGGTTTTCCCGTTCTCCTGCTTTTTGCATCCTCCTTTTTCTAGTCCTCCCGGTTTTGACCCTTGCCTGTTTCTGGACTTTGTACCCGCCTGCCTGACCATTCTGCCTGCCTTGACCACGAGCCTGTCTGCCACTCTGTACCTCCTGGACTCTGATCTGGTTGTGACCTTTTTGCCTGTCCACGACCATTCTCTTGCCTACCCCTTTGGATTAATAAACATTGTAAGACTCCAACTATCTGTCTCCAGTGTCTGCATCTGGGTCTCGCATTGTGCCTTGATAGTAGAGTATAGTTCAGTAGAGTACAGTATAGCACAATACAGTACACAATACAATAAATTATACTGTATTTTGAAAATGAAAAGACACTAGGCTATATTTCTTAAACTTACAGAAGGCAAATCATTTTTGCAAAACGAAATCAAAGTGTTGCTATTAGTTGTCAGGGGTCTTTACTTCAACATTGTGTTTGGATGTATTTCTAATACCTTTTAAGACTTTTGCTGCTAGCTGTTTTCTAAGACCCTTTTCCATCCATTTGACCAAAAATCAAAGCCTTTGCCTGTTCCTAACTTTTTGAATGGAAAGTAGACATGCGTCTATGCCTTAATAAAACATTCAAAAAAATTACTCTTAGCTTTAATTTGCAACCAAATGTAATGTTCTCTTATGAACGTCACATTAATGCTCATAGGGCTCTTTACATGGAAATGCCCTTCTCTGAAATTCTCTCTTGGACATCTGAACCATTATCACTGAAGCATTTCATCTCACGCCATGTGCCACCAATGTAGGCCTATTGCGGTGGTTCCCAAACTGTGGGTTGGGACCCACTTGTGGTTCGCAGCAGGTGTCCATGTGGGTTGTGGGATGACATTAACCACATGTTTTAATATATACATTTTCAGGATAGAAAAACCCAGTGTAAACTTAAATTACTAAAACCAAATAGAAACTATGTAGAAAAGATTATGGACCTATATATTTTTCAATAATAGCCTATAATCTTTGAGCATTTACATTCAACAAAATTGCAGCTACACCATCAGGCCTCCATTGATTTTGTTATGTTTGAGCATAAGAACAAAGCATTAGCCATGTAAAATTCGTAGAATTGTATGAAATTATCTTTTAATCTGCAACATGGCAGGATGTATAGGATTGCAGGAGATTAGCTATGAAAGGGCAGAATGTTCTCTCCACTGCCTAGATAATATTTTTTACTTATTCTTTGGTCTGTGTATGTTTTTTCACTGCTCAACCGTTATGATGGACCGCGACTCGAAAGACACCTCAATTGGTGGGTCAGGAAGCAAAAAAGTTTGGGAACGTCTGGGCTATAATACCCATTGCTGAATATCCATTATAGCAGTGATGTGCTGTATTTCTGTCTATTCTTCTACTTGTCATGCACTACTCTCTGTCCTGAGGTGAATAAGTGAATATGTTCTTCACATTTAATCTCTGTCCATTTCTCTTCATTCCCACAGCTCTGTCAATATTTACCAGATATGTACCTGTTCTCTGTCTCAGCTCTGTCAATATTTACCAGATATGTACCTGTTCTCTGTCCCAGCTCTGTCAATATTTACCAGATATGTACCTGTTCTCTGTCTCAGCTCTGTCAATATTTACCAGATATGTACCTGTTCTCTGTCTCAGCTCTGTCAATATTTACCAGATATGTACCTGTTCTCTGTCCCAGCTCTGTCAATATTTACCAGATATGTACCTGGGGCCTGTTGCACAAAAGTAGAATTAAGACATCCGGGATAAATGACTCAGCTGAGCTCAATGAAGCCAAAACATGTGCGTCCAGGCTTAATTGGTTGCACAAAGACCAAGCCAGGATGAGCAGACACGGATTCATTAAGCCAGGTGAAACCAATCCTGGATAGGTGCGCGCTCACGGCTCACTCAAATAGACCCCGCCACAGATCACAGATTAACTGATTTACCATGGCAACTAGAGCCGCGTACTTTTCCCCGTCGGAAGCACAAATCCTCATGGAGGCATACGAGGAGGTAAAAGATATAATTAAGAAGAAAGGCAACACCGCCACAGTGATAAAGCAAAGAGAAAAAGCGTGGCAAAGTATTGCAGACCGCCTGAATGCGTAAATAGTGCACAATTACACACTCACCGCTCCGCTGAAACATCACAATTACAATTCAAATATTTAATTCACATCTCCAAAAATGCAGTTGTACTGTAATTATGAAACGGTTAAATTTTTAATTGAAATGCACTGCAGATATGAGTGAAATTGTGTAAAGTAACTCCATCACACTGTATAAAGCTATGATAAATTTTTTGATATTTTTACTGAAAACAAGACAAAAATACCAAGTAATTTTTTGCAGTGTGACTCCATTAAATGTGTGTGTGTGTGTGTGTGTGTGTGTAGATTAAACATGAACGGGCCAAAACGGACATGGCAGCAGGTCAAAATCAAATACAAGAACATTCTGCAGAATGGTATGGTCCCTGACTAATATTTAACAAAGCACAAGCATATATTGTACCCAGAAGGTGCCTGCTCACACATTGTCTGTACTGTTTTAGCAGTGAAAAAGAATACCCACAGACAAGGCACGGGTGGTGGGTCACCAAAGGCTGACCTTACCCCAGCAGAGGACATGGCCTTGGAGCTAAATAAAGGCAGGCCCGTCTTAGAGGGGATCCCTGGGGGGAAAGAGACGAGCATAGGTTCCTCCCAAGATGCCACCCGCTTCATTCAAGGTATGTCCTTCCATCTCTACATGGGATACAACCACATTCATATTGAATCAATTTGGACTGTCTGACTTTGGTTTACCTATTGCCTTGCAGTGTCTGGCAGCACTGTGTTCCTGTTAGAGCCACCAGCACAAGCACCAGACGATGCTGATCCAGTGAGTACTCCATCAAAGGCATACTGTAGGCCTGGCATGTCTTGTCTACTAGCTTCAATATGAATCCGATTAAATGTGATAGGGTGAAGGCCCCAGTGCAGCAGCAACAGCACATGATGGAGACGATGATGAGGAGGAGACCATCTCTCTGGATTCCAGAAGGCATGAGGTATCATGTTAAGACTGTGAAAGTACTATTTACTCTACAATGGTGAGGAGTCCTCATCAAAATCAAAAAATCTAATTTCTTTTACAGGACCCAGATGCTATACAGTGGGAAAACCAGCCTGGCAACATAGTGCGTATTAATAAAAGGACACCACATCCTGCCAAATTCCAGCTGCGCTAATTGTATTGTGTTCACAGAGCTCACAAGCTATCAGAAAGTTGTATGGCAACCACCTCCGGCGCCAAATAGAACTGGCAGACATAGACATTCAGTACAAGAAGAAAAAGATGGAAAATCTTGCACTGGAGTCCGAAATAAAAAAGAGGACAATTAGGAAACTGGACCTTGAAATAAAAAAACTTGAGAGGGAGGTGAGATATGCCTTCAATGTACACTGTATGCTAACTGTAACACAAATGTATTAATCATTATTTTTCTTTCCTCCCCCAGCTCCAAGAAGATGACACAGCTCAAAATAAAAATTTGGTATATTCTCGTAAAGTCAAGTGAGCCATGACATATGAGCTCTTATTGTGAGCACACAGGACGGTGGCATCTTTCTAAGTTTTTTTTTATTTTCCCAGCAATCAGTACAACCAAGTCATCGTTATAAGGCATCGCCCTCTTTTGCCCACCCCCCCAGCACCAGGTGTGGCCACTAGCCTATATGAAGGCCCAAAATTGTGTGTTCCTTTCTGCTCTGACAATGGCATGCCCATTCGTGCGAGATGTGGTGGATGAAGAAGCACTTGTGCTGAGGAGAGCCTTCAGGCGAGAAAGGGTCTTCAGGGACCGGTTGGACCCACTGGCCTTCCCTGATGACCATCTATATGAAAGATACAGGTTTTCTGCAGATGGCATCAGGTATCTATGCAGACTACTGGGTCCCAGGATTAAGCACCGCACTGCACGGAGCCATGCACTGAGTGTGGAGCAAATGGTTTGTGTGGCCTTGCGCTTTTTTGCTAGTGGAGCCTTCCTGTACTCAGTGGGGGATGCAGAACAGCTGAACAAGGCCACAATTTGCCGCACAATAAGGAGTGTGTGTCTGGCTATCAAAGCATTAGCAGATGTCTTCATCTCCTTCCCTGGCCACAGAAGACTCTGTGACATCAAAGAGGAGTTCTATAGGATTGCAGGTAAGAGGATCTACAAATTACAGGACAACTGTTAACACATAGTAGGATACTCATTACTTTGTGTGACAGGTTTCCCCAATGTCATTGGTGCAGTGGACTGCACACACATAAGGATAAAAGCCCCCTCAGGTGCCCATGAGGCCGATTTTGTGAATAGGAAATCCTTTCACAGCATTAATGTTCAGGTGAACATAACTTTTTGATATTGTCCATTGACGAACACTCTGCATTGCCAGTGATGTGCATTGATTGGTGTAATATTCCTCATCTTATGATTTCAGATGGTCTGCAATGCTGACTGTGTGATCAGCAATGTTGTGGCAAAATGGCCTGGCTCAGTCCATGACTCCAGAATCTTTCGGGCCTCTGAAATCTATCAGTGCCTATCACAAGGTAAGCCACACAACCCCTATTTATAACCATCATGGCTGTGTCAAGAATATCACTGTGTTTATGAGGTAGTAATGATGAGATTTTGTGTTGACAGGTGAATTCTCTGGTGTGTTGCTGGGAGACAGGGGGTATGGCTGCCAGCCTTTTCTCCTGACACCTTTCACAGACCCCCAGGAAGCACAGCAGGCCTACAACCATGCCCATGCCAGGACCAGGGCCAGAGTTGAAATGACCTTTGGCCTCCTGAAGGCACGCTTTCACTGCCTTCACAAATTAAGGGTCAGCCCTGTTAGGGCATGTGATATTACTGTGGCTTGTGCTGTCCTCCACAATGTGGCCTGCCTGAGGAAGGAGAGGGCCCCCAGAGTGCCACCAGCCATGGACTGGGACAATCCGGCAATCTTCCCTGATGACGACAGTGGTCGGCTGCTGAGGGACCAATATGTGTTGAATTATTTTAGTTAGTATGTGTGCTTTCAATTTTGGTTAAATATGTCCTGCGGTGGCAGAGGAATTTGGGTTTTTTTGGGTTCGTTTTTTGACGAATTTGGCCTCTTATGATGTTTGTGCGTTATACTGTGTGTAATACAAGGCTGCAGGGAGGCTACTGCATCCATTCATTTGTCTGTTCAGTTGATGTGTATGGATTTGTCCTGCATTTATTTTAGTGTGCAGACATGCAGGGTGTGTTATATACAGACCTTTGAATGTGTATGTATCATTTTGTATAATATGCTTGGATTCTGTGCTTTCCATCTTGTAGAGTCACTGTGACTTCAGTTTCGAAAGGAGCTGATGGTTTACCTGCTTTGTTTTGTCCTTATTCAATAAAGGAACATAATGTTACACATTGTGTTTTTATATTCATATGGAATGTGTATTTGTTTATATGACAGAGTACTAGGGCCACACTGAAGAAAAAGGATAAAGTCATAAATTTATGAGGCTGGTTCTTTCTGCAGAAAAGCTACATATTGTTTTTACAGTTTTGATACTTATGACAATGTGATACTTAATATTCTGGCACATCAGCATGTCTTTGTTTATGAAACCATACTGAAGTACAATTTCACGAAATGCCCCACATCTGTCATTTTAACAACTGTCCTCCTTTAAAACAACTGGTTACAATATTATGACTTGTGTTTTTTTCCCCTCTGTGGCCCTAATATTCTATCATTTTATATATAGCCTTATAGTCTATGGGAAACTGTAAATTATCTAATGATAGCAACATCATCTAAAAATCATTTTTTATCCAAAATCATTGAAATTAATGATCACAAACGTTTAAATAATAACAGTGGGTCTAGTTATATGTGATAACAATGTATAGTGAGCAGTGAAATAACTATTGGTTTCCATTTGTGGTGACTGCTGACTGACATTAGGGATGAGATTAAATAGATCCTGGAATTTAGCCTGGTCTGGAGCAGGCTAGCTCCACAGAATAAATCTCCATGGTAATTTATACCATAACATATCCTCCTGCCCCCTATCCATCTTTAGTGCAACCGGATTACGGATCAATTGAGCCAGGATCACCAAGATATCCTGGCTTAATCCCTTATCCTAGTTTTGTGCAACAGGCCCCTGTTCTCTGTCCCAGCTCTGTCAATATTTACCAGATATGTACCTGTTCTCTGTCTCAGCTCTGTCAATATTTACCAGATATGTACCTGTTCTCTGTCTCAGCTCTGTCAATATTTACCAGATATGTACCTGTTCTCTGTCTCAGCTCTGTCAATATTTACCAGATATGTACCTGTTCTCTGTCCCAGCTCTGTCAATATTTACCAGATATGTACCTGTTCTCTGTCTCAGCTCTGTCAATATTTACTAGATATGTACCTGTTCTCTGTCTCAGCTCTGTCAATATTTACCAGATATGTACCTGTTCTCTGTCCCAGCTCTGTCAATATTTACCAGATATGTACCTGTTCTCTGTCTCAGCTCTGTCAATATTTACTAGATATGTACCTGTTCTCTGTCCCAGCTCTGTCAATATTTACCAGATATTTACCTGTTCTCTGTCCCAGCTCTGTCAATATGTACCAGATATGTACCTGTTCTCTGTCCCAGCTCTGTCAATATTTACCAGATATGTACCTGTTCCCTGTTTCAGCTCTGTCAATATTTACCAGATATTTAACTGTTCTCTTTCTCAGCTCTGTCAATATGTACCAGATATTTAACTGTTCTCTTTCTCAGCTCTGTCAATATTTACCAGATATTTAACTGTTCTCTTTCTCAGCTCTGTCAATATTTACCAGATATGTACCTGTTCTCTGTCCCAGCTCTGTCAATATGTACCAGATATGTACCTGTTCTCTGTCCCAGCTCTGTCAATATTTACCAGATATGTACCTGTTCTCTGTCCCAGCTCTGTCAATATGTACCAGATATTTAACTGTTCTCTGTCTCAGCTCTGTCAATATGTACCCGTTCTGTGTTTAGTGTGCTCAGGAGATAGTCTTGTGATTGTCTTATTGATGATGTGATTTGGTTATTAATTGGTTTATTTATTAGGAAAAGAATGAGCAGTCATTTCTTTATTTCCACCAGTTAGAACACCAGCGTTCCAGTCACTTTACAGTCTATCTCCAACAGTCTTTATTTCAGCAGGTAGAGAGAAACAGAACAGACAGAACACAAACCAAGCAGAACATAAAATAAAGGCTATTTTAGGATTTGAGTATTTTCCAGATTCCTGTGTTTTCTCATCTCGGGTTCATGGTATGATATTCCCATCAAGTAACAGAACACTTCAACGTGGTATGTCCCAAGATACTGTACCTCCAAACACTTTTTCATTTTCAGTTTAGTATGTAGGCCAACATTCCGATCAGGCGCAAACAGGTTAACCTAATGTTGCTTTCATGTTATTGAAACATTTTGTCAACTTAAGCAATTGATAAAAAAACTAATTGAATTGGTAACACATCAAGATCTACATTTCCCTATATAATTTCAACTTCAATTTCAGTGACTGGGCTTGATGTTTGGTACATCTGCCATTTAATGATGTTGGTCAACAACATACAGTAAATATGAATCACAACATGATGTTGAAGTCTATTCCCTGTCGGTTGTTGTTGCAAACCAGTTATGTCAGGCAGTACTGTTGTTCACAAATGACATGTTTGTAAGTGAAGGGGGCACAGCTGCAGCGTCTGCTAGTTTTCATCCTTGCCTTTTAATCAAAGACTGATTCAGACCTGGGAACCAGGTGTGTGCACTCTGACCAATCGTTGCACTTTATAAATCAGTAAATTATATTCATTGGTTAATTGAGAGAACTGAAAAGCAGCAGGACTGGGGTCCTAGAGAAGTGAGCTCTGTGTTCTACCAGCTTTATGTATTATAATGAGCCACTACGTACTATTTATATTTCTAGTTTAACGTCTTAAGGTGATACCATGAGGGTATTATGTTATTTGTGTGAGTTGTTATCTGTGCATGCTTACGTGGGTGTGAGCATGTGTCTTTGGGAAGTCATTTGTTGAGATACTGTTCATTCTTAACTTTTATTGATCCAAGTTAATCTCATGACATCATATATATTTTTCCATTAACACCTGACCTTTTTTCATTCCATTCAATTCCCTCCAAAACCATAAACAGACAGAACACCAGGAAAGAAAACCAGAACTTTAAACATTTCCTGAAAAATTTGGCATATGTATATATTGCATCATGTAGTGTTTACAAACAAATACAGAATAAATATACTCTTATCGCGGGACAGTGACTGAGTTTGTTGTTTTCTCGTAGAGAGTGACTACTTTTTTTACAAGGAGTACTCGTACTCTTCTGCACTGCGGCGGCCGAAGTCCATCCACCCATTGTAGTCTCGGTCTTTTATCCGGTGGTTAGCACTGAGACCGCTAGCTCTGCTGTTCACTGTTGAGTTCTTACGGATAGAACCTAGAGGGAGGGAGGGACAGAGGAAAGCAGAGAGAGAGAGCTATATCACCTGTCTATCTTCTACTGGTGTGAGTCTTTGTGGCGGGTTGAACAATTTGGCTGCCCCACACGCATGCAGAGACATACTGTATCAACAGAAGCGCTGTGGGAATATCATTTATTAGCTAATGAATTATCCAGATTGAGAGTAGGTAACATACGACATGGCTAACACTGGAGATATCTGGCCGTGGTTGTTTGACTGGCGTGTGAACTATGGTAATATCGATGGTGTTCGTGTCACTGGGGAGCTTTTAACACTCCTCCCACGCCACCCACACACACACACACACACACACACACACACACACACACACACACACACACACACACACACACACACACACACACACACACACACACACACACACACACACACACACACACACACACACACACACACACACACACACACACACACACACACACACACACACATTCATTGTAGGAGGTGTAAATGTCAAGCGTGTTACAGAGAGTCTTTCACATGCTTCCTGTGAGCCAAGACACTTCACAGGTCTCAGAATGATCTCTCTCTCTCTCTCTCTCTCTCTCTCTCTCTCTCTCTCTCTCTCTCTCTCTCTCTCTCTCTCTCTCTCTCTCTCTCTCTCTCTCTCTCTCTCTCTCTCTCTCTCTCTCTCTCTCTCTGTGTGTGTGTGCGTGTCAGAGGCCAGTGTTCTAAGCCCAACCCTCTGTCTGATTATAGAATTAATAACAGTCTTTACTAACAGGGTTCAGAGCTGCAATATCATGCCCCTCTTGTTCCATCTCTCTTTCTCCCGCTGTCTTTTTTTCTGGCTTATTCTATTCCCTCTCTCTCTTTTGCTCTACATCTGTTTCTCTGACCCTTCCCCTGCCTCTGTCTCATTGACACAGTAGAGTGATGCACATAATAACAGACTAGCTGTGTAGGTTGTGATTTCATGGTACAAACTGTGAACATGAACTTTTGAAACAATAAAGTTAGAATTTTTTGGCTTGTTGCTTTAAAGGCCCAGTGCAGTCAAAAAACTAGATTTTCCCGTGTTTTATATACACTGCTCAAAAAAATAAAGGGAACACTTAAACAACACAATGTAACTCCAAGTCAATCACACTTCTGTGAAATCAAACTGTCCACTTAGGAAGCAACACTGATTGACAATAAATTTCACATGCTGTTGTGCAAATGGAATAGACAAAAGGTGGAAATTATAGGCAATTAGCAAGACACCCCCAATAAAGGAGTGATTCTGCAGGTGGTGACCACAGACCACTTCTCAGTTCCTATGCTTCCTGGCTGATGTTTTGGTCACTTTTGAATGCTGGCGGTGCTCTCACTCTAGTGGTAGCATGAGACGGAGTCTACAACCCACACAAGTGGCTCAGGTAGTGCAGCTCATCCAGGATGGCACATCAATGCGAGCTGTGGCAAGAAGGTTTGCTGTGTCTGTCAGCGTAGTGTCCAGAGCATGGAGTCGCTACCAGGAGACAGGCCAGTACATCAGGAGACGTGGAGGAGGCCGTAGGAGGGCAACAACCTAGCAGCAGGACCGCTACCTCCGCCTTTGAGCAGGAGGAGCACTGCCAGAGCCCTGCAAAATGACCTCCAGCAGGCCACAAATGTGCATGTGTCTGCTCAAACGGTCAGAAACAGACTCCATGAGGGTGGTATGAGGGCCCGACGTCCACAGGTGGGGGTTATTGTCAATCAGTGTTGCTTCCTAAGTGGACAGTTTGATTTCACAGAAGTGTGATTGACTTGGAGTTACATTGTGTTGTTTAAGTGTTCCCTTTATTTTTTTGAGCAGTGTATATTTCCACACAATGAGGTTGGAATAATATTGTGAAAATTATTATAATGCCCTTTCAGTGTAAGGGCTGTTTGAAAAGGTTGCCTGAAATTTCAGCTTGTTTTGGTGGTATGGAGTTTTGGCCTTCAATGGTGACATCTTGCCTGGCTACCCAGACTCCTTGCTCCGGCCAAATGCTACGCCACGTTCACGGACTTTAGTTTCTTCTTCACAGTAAGTATGGATCTGAGTACGCCCCGACCCTTCACCGAATGCGAGCACATTTGGGGCCGTGTAAATGGTCCAGAAACCAATGGGTTGGGCCAGAACCAGAACACACGTGGAAGATTCGTCGTTGGCTTTGATACTCTGATTGGTTGAAGACAATCCGATCGATGATGACTTTGTTTTGTACAACGCCTCTCTTCACCACAAACAACTTCAATGATGGCAGCCTCAGACTAAAGTATGTAGCGAACGACAGAGCAGCGGAACAATTTAGTGTGAGTCGTCAGGCTAGGTGACATCCCCATGTGATGAATTAGTTAATGGCCCAATAAGAAAGTGTTCCAAACCTCTCTGCCAATAACAGCTAATTATCTGTTTTCCCTTCCTCACTCAGACCAATCCAAATATTCCTAGCAAAATTCTTGCTTGAGAAATGTCCCTTTGCTAAGAAGCTATTTTTTAAATTATTTTGAACCATTTAATTAAAGACAATAACAGTAAGGTACTTAATTGTTACCCAGAAATGATTTGATATTGAAATAAAATGGCTGCATTGGACCTTTAAAAACTTCTTCAAGATCGATAGGTCCCCTGCGGGACGTTGAGCTAACGTAGGCTAATGCCTGAGTAACAAGAACATTTCCCAGGACATAGACATATCTGATATGGGCAGAAAGCTTCAATTCTTGTTAATCTAACTGCACTGTCCAATTTACAGTAGCGATTACAGTGAAATAATACCATGCTATTGTTTGAGGAGAGTGCACAGTTTTGAACTTGAAAAGTTATCAATAAACAAATTAGGCACATTTGGATAGTATTGATCCAAAATTGATCAAAAATTTGGATCAGTCTAAAATTTTGCACATACACTGCTGCCATGTAGTGGCCAAAATCTATATTGCACCTGGGCTGGAATAATACATTATGGCCTTTCTCTTGCATTTCAAAGATGATGGTACAAAAAAATACAAAAAACGGTTGTGTTATCTTTTACCAGATCTAATGTGTTATATTCTCCTACATTCCTTCCACATTTCCACAAACTTCAAAGTGTTTCCTTTCAAATGGTACCAAGAATATGTATATACTTGCTTCAGGGCCTGAGCTACAGTCAGTTAGATTTGGGTATGTCATTTTAGGCGAAAATTGAAAAAACGTGGCCAACAAGTTTTTAACCCATGAGTTTAACACGTGAACTCAGCACTTATATATTTCTCTCAGATGGAAGTAGTAAATTCGGATTGTTTTGTGAACTTTATCAAAAACACCTCTTACAGAATACGTCTAATACTAACTCATTAGATAGACTGTCTTCAGTAGCCCCATGGTGCTATCTGTCCACATGTCTTCATCATGCTGTTCTCTGTCTGTTATCTTCTGAAAGGAGGTGTGTGTGTGTCTGTGTATGTGTGTGCGTGTGTATAACATCACACTAACTCAGACAGAATAACTCTACAGTTGTTGTCAGCAGTGTAAAAGCCCTGACTGAGATCTTCCCTGATCCTGTCACAGAACAAGTGTCTTTATAGATCCTGTCACTGACAAAGCAGAGACAAGGAGATGGAACGAAAGCCAAAGACCGGAAAGATATACACACATTCATGTACAAACCACCAAAGCTTTTCTAAACCACCAGCCATTTAGACCAAACAACACTCTCACTGTAATAGAGGTCCTAAATGGACTTTAAAAATGACTTGAAGAGAACAATGTGAGCTTTATTCATCTTCTCTCTCTTCCCTCTCTCTCCCCTTTGTCTCTCTCTTCTCTCTTCTCTCTCTCCCTCATACCTTTCTCTCATTCTCTCTCTTCTCTCTCCATCTCTCTCCATCTCTCTCCTTCCGCTCACCCTCAAGCCTCTCTCTCATGCATGTCTCTCTCCCTCTTTTTCTCTCTCAATCTCTCTCTCTGTCTGTCTCTTACATGCACGCACGCACACACACACACACACACACACACACACACACACACACACACACACACACACACACACACACACACACACACACACACACACACACACACACACACACACACACACACACACACACACACACTCACTCACACACACTCACTCACTCACTCACTCACTCACTCACTCACTCACTCACTCACTCACTCACTCACTCACTCACTCACTCACTCACTCACTCACTCATTCACTCACTCACTCACTCACTCACTCACTCACTCACTCACTCACTCACTCACTCACTCACTCACTCACTCACTCACTCACTCACTCACTCACTCACTCACTCACTCACTCACTCACTCACTCACTCACTCACTCACTCACCTTTCTGTGAGGAGATGAGTCTAGCCAACAATTCACTGAGGTTGGCTCTGGAGTCTCCATCTTCTTCTGCCGTATATGGGACGGTATTGTCCAAAGGGGCGGAGCGTGTCTGTCTGAGGCGTGGCTTGGAGAGGAAGTGGGCGTAGGCTTCAAGACGTGCTATCAAAGGGAGTACGAAACACCTTGTTAGCTTTTGTCTACTGTCTTGGGTTGGTTGGTGCAATTCAATGACATAGGTAAAAAGATTATGATAATAATTGATTGATATAATCTGTTATTGCTAGTGCGTCTTTCTAGAGCCCAAGGATTGCCGTAAAAAGCATAAACATTCATCATATCATCAGGACACCAGTTTGAACAAAACGTATCCATCAGTTCCATTGTACCAGGAAAGATAAATCAAGCTCAGCTAAAGTATTTGAACGTATTTGATTGAAATGTATTTGACATCCAGATGTGGTACATCTCCCTGTTCTTACCTTCAGAGGAAGGGGGCATGGCAGGGTCGCCCTCTTGGAGGGGGGGAGAGGACTGGGGTCGTCCCAAACAGCTAGTGGACAGGACCACCAACAGAACACACACACACAACCCTGCCGTCATCTAGGGGAGAGAGAGGAGAAGAGGGGTAGCGGTGAGAGGAGTGGAGAGGAATGTGACATAAAGGTGTGAATGGTTAAACTACTTCTGTCGTCTGTCTGCTGTGTTCAGCGCTGCTCCGGTGAAAACTTCACTAAATTACTGAAGTCTTGACTTGTTCATCCCAAAGAGGCATTAGTGATGTGATGAGGTCATTGAAATGTTCTGGAGAGACATAGATAAACCTTTTCCTTCTCTTTCACTCCCGATCTGTTTCTTCCCTCCCCTCAGAGATCACTTCACTCATTGAGTCTGAATATAACTGAATTACTGAATTTCTTGTCCAGATTATTAGTCAAAATAAAATATGCTACAATAGAATATAACAGAATATAATACAGAATATAATAGAATGTAGACTAAAGTGATCTTTGAAAAATCTTACATATTTTACCCTAAAAGAAAAAATGACACAAATGTAAGTGTGGCACAGTAATTGTCAATCTGAATGACTGATAAATGTTGTCAGTCTGTAAAGTGGTCTATGGGGAGACCAGTGAGGTCACTGCCAGTTGTTCCCATCACTAAACCTACACTTCAGCTGCTGCACTTCAACTGATAATTTACATTCACTTCAACATATCACTCATTACACACACAGCAGTCCACGCTACATCATTTACATACACTTCAACATATCACTCATTACACACACAGCAGTCCATGCTACATCATTTACATTCACTTCAACATATCACTCATTACACACACAGCAGTCCACGCTACATCATTTACATTCACTTCAACATATCACTCATTACACACACAGCAGTCCACGCTACATCATTTACATTCACTTCAACATATCACTCATTACACACACAGCAGTCCACGCTACATCATTTACATTCACTTCAACATATCACTCATTACACACACAGCAGTCCACGCTACATCATTTACATTCACTTCAACATATCACTCATTACACACACAGCAGTCCACGCTACATCATTTATCCTCTTGATCAAACACAACCTAACAAGAAAATATAGCATTTGGATTAATGAAAAAAATTATTACGTTAAAATATAGTTCTCCAGAGATCTTGTACTTATTCCTGAATCAAGAAGAACTATATCCAATTTGGTAATTCATTTGCTCTCAATTAACTGAATAAAGGTAGAGAAATACGGAGAAAAACACTCACAGAGCGAGAGAGAAAAGGAAAGAAGAAGTTCTGTTCTTACCTTGAGGAAAGAGAGAGTCCTTGTGTTGGAGTGTTTGAGAGAGGGATGAAGGGACTTCTCCGCTCAGAGAGAGAGACACCCCTTATATACACCCCAGCTCTCCACCCAGTGTGTGTGTGTATGTGTGTATGTGTGTGTGTGTGTGTGTGTGTGTGTGTGTGTGTGTGTGTGTGTGTGTGTGTGTGTGTGTGTGTGTGTGTGTGCGTGCGTGCGTGCGTGCGTGTGTGTGTGTGCGCTGAGTTTTGTGTCAGCTTTTACCTCAATGATGACTCAGTGTGTGTGTCAGTGGGTTTTCTCAGCGTGTGAGAGCTTGGTTATGCCCATTAGGCCCTCTAGGGGGCATTACCTATATGTTAGTCCAGACCAGTTAACCTGGATTGCAACACATCAACTGAATTTAGATTTTGAGTTAGGTATGACAGACTTCCAGACGTAATGAGACAGAGAGAGAGAGAGAGAGAGAGAGAGAGAGAAAGAGGGAGAGAGAGAATGGGGTAGAATAGAATGGTCCTTGGTATCTACCTCTCCAGTCCCACAATTACACAGCCATGTTCTCTCTACAGTTGAAGTCGGAAGTTTACATACACCTTAGCCAAATACATTTAAACTCAGTTTTTCACAATTTCTGACATGTAATCCTAGTAAAAATGCTCTGTCTTAGGCCAGTTAGGATCACCACTTTATTTTATTTTTTATTTCTTTCATCACATTCCCAGTGGGCCAGAAGTTTACATACACTCAATTAGTATTTGGTAGCATTGCCTTTAAATTGTTTAACTTGGGTCAAATGTTTCAGGTAGCCTTCCACAAGCTTCCCACAATAAATTGGGTGGATTTTGGCCCATTCCTCCTGACAGAGCTGGTGTAACTGAGTCAGGTTTGTAGGCATCCTTGCTCGTACACACTTTTTCAGTTCTGCCCACACATTTTCTATAGGATTGAGGTCTGGGCTTTGTGATGGCCACTCCAATACCTTGACTTTGTTGTCCTTAAGCCATTTTGCCACAACTTTGGAAGTATGCTTGGGGTCATTATCCATTTGGAAGACCCATTTGCGACCAGGCTTTAACTTCCTGACTGATGTCTTGAGATATTGCTTCAATATATCCACATTCTTTTACTTCCCTATGATACCATCTATTTCGTGAAGTACACCAGTCCCTCCTGCAGCAAAGGACCCCCACAACATGATGCTGCCACCCCCGTGCTTCACGGTGGGATGGTGTTCTTCGGCTTGCAAGCCTCCCCCTTTCCCTCCAAACATAACGATGGTCATTATTGCCAAATAGTTATATTTTTGTTTCATCAGACCAGAAGACATTTCTCCAAAAAGTAGGATCTTTGTCCCCATGTGCAGTTGCAAACCGTAGTCTGGCTTTTTTATGGCGGTTTTGGAGCAGTGGCTTCTTCCTTCCTGAGTGGCCTTTCAGGTTATGTCGATATAGGACTCGTTTTACTGTGGATATAGATACTTTTGTACCTGTTTCCTCCAGCATCTTCACAAGGTCATTTGCTGTTGTTCTGGGATTGATTTGCACATTTCGCACCAATGTACGATCATCTCTAGGAGACAGAACGCATCTCCTTCCTGAGCGGAATGACGGCTGCGTGGTCCCATGGTGTTTATACTTGCATACTTTTGTTTGTACAGATGAACGTGGTACCTTCAGGCATTTGGAAATTGCTCCCAAGGATGAACCAGACTTGTGGGGGTCTACAATATTTTTTCTGAGGTGATTTCTTTTGATTTTCCCATGTCAAGCAAAAAGGCAGTGAGTTGTAAGGTAGGTCTTGAAATACATCCACAGGTATACCTCCAATTGACTCAAATGATGTCAATTAGCCTATTAGAAGCTTCTAAAGCCATGACATAATTTTGGGGAATTTTACAAGTTGTTTAAAGCCACAGTCAACTTAGTGTATGTAAACTTCTGACCCACTGGAATTGTGATACAGTGAATTATAAGTGAAATAATCTGTCTGTAAACAATTGTTGGAAAAATGATTGTGTCATCCGACTTGCCAAAGCTATAGTTTGTTAACAAGAAATTTGTGGAGTAGTTGAAAAACGAGTTTTAATGACTCCAACCTAAGTGTATGTAAACTTCCGACATCAAATGTATATCCCCTCTACATTCTCTCTCTCCCACCCCTCTCTTTCTTCCCCCTCTCTCTCTCTTTTTACTTTCTCTCTCCCCCTCCATCCTCCATTTATCTCTCTCTCTCAGTTGATTGGATGGGAATAAGAGGGATTAAAGCGACTCATTGATCACTGTGGTGACCTGAACAATCATTAGGCATTGATCAGCTGTCTCCGGTTAATATCCTCGTTAAGGGAACAACATTCCAGCGATCTATCAGAGGGTTTAAACGCTGTCACAGAGAAAAAGTCTTCACTTGTCTTTTCACTGGTTTCCTCCAGCTCCAAGGAAACTTTCAAGCCACTTGTTAAATGTTCCTGAATCTAATCCTATGATAACATTACCACAGATTAAGCTTGTCAGCATGTGGACTGAGACTCTTTCTATTATACTTCCTCCTTCTCTTTTTCTCATATTCTAAACTATCCCTCTTGCTGTTTGCTAAAAACACACACACACACTCTCTCTCTCTCTCTCACACACACACACACACACACACACACACACACACACACACACACACACACACACACACACACACACACACACACACACACACACACACACACACACACACACACACACACACACACACACACACACACACACACACACACACACACACACACACACACACACACACACACACACACTAGTGTGGGAGGCGCAGCCGGGCCTGTTCCAATTTGAATTGATTATCCCTTCTGTGGGTGGCGTAGGAGGTGTGTGTGTGAGCATGGGTATGTGCTTGTGGAATAGTGTAGTTGCGAGCTTGTGTGTGTGTGTGTGTGTGTGTGTTTGTTTGTATGATAACGTGGGTGCGTTTGTGTGTGTGTGGTTGTGTGTGGGTGTGTGGGTGTGTGTGTGTGTGTGTGTGTGTGTGTGTGTGTGTGTGTGTGTGTGTGTGTGTGTGTGTGTGTGTGTGTGTGTGTGTGTGTGTGTGTGTGTGTGTGTGTGTGTGTGTGTGTGTGTGTGTGTGTGTGTGTGTGTGTGTGTGTGTGTGAGATCTTGGAGTGTGTGTTTTGTATGAAACGTTTTTGCAAATGTGAGAACAGCACATAACTTGTAAGGACAGCACATAACTTGTAAGGACAGCACACAACCTGTAAGGACAGCACACAACCTGTAAGGACAGCATACAACCTGTAAGGACAGCACACAACCTGTAAGGACAGCACACAACCTGTAAGGACAGCACACAACCTGTAAGGACAGCACACAACCTGTAAGGACAGGACACAACTTGTAAGGACAGCACACAACTTGTAAGGACAGCATACAACCTGTAAGGACAGCACACAACTTGTAAGGACAGCACACAACCTGCAAGGACAGCATACAACCTGTAAGGACAGCACACAACCTGTAAGGACAGCACATAACTTGTAAGGACAGCACATAACTTGTAAGGACAGCACACAACGGAAACCAATGTGATCCAGTACTTAAATAAACCTCCTGAAAGAGAAGTGTCATTTTATGAATAGAGTACCTTTTGGGTAGTGTCAATTTGTAAAAAATAATTATTTATTTAACCTAATTTTAAAATACTGTCATAAAGAGCACATGTTCAACTTCATAACGAACATATTTTCCCATCTCAAGAAAAAATGACAGTGACAGTTAAAGGGTTTAAGTTTTCATCTTAAATCAGTCCTAACTCCCCTTGCGACAGGGGGAATTGAAGAGTGTTGTGCGCAACAGGGAGGGACAATTGAAAGCCTGGGAATGTTTTATTTCTAGCCCGCCTATCTATGGGTAACAGGGCTGATGTGTGATGCTCGACACGCTCAATTTTCCATCACTAAACACTAGAAAGTAGCCAAAAATTGTGGAACCAGCTCACCTGCTTTAACACTATGATGTGACTATTAGATTTCTTTCCATAAAAATATGTATTAAAACAAGAGGTCAGTTCACATTACAGGGTTGACCTTAGACCTAAGGGAAACATTTTAATCACAAACCGCTTTAAAGCAGCAATCAGCATTTGTAACTTTCACATTTGTGGACTCCCCAACCCTGTTTCGATAAAAAGCTGAGGGATGGGGCTGAAGAAATGTTCCCACTCTCAAATTCATAGACAGAGCTGTATGGATGCAATGACTGACCAAAATATAGTTTTAACCATGTTTTGAGGCTATATAGTGTTTGTTTACATTTACATTGTTCACAAACATTGGAGTAAAACAAGCTAATATTTTGGGTTCTGATGAGGTACGACAATTGAACTAAGCTCATGCGGCATTTCTAAGTTATTTTCTTCAAGAATCAATGGGTACCTATCATACATGTATAAATCAATGGGTACCTATCATAAATGTATAAATCAATGGGTACCTATCATAAATGTATAAATCAATGGGTACCTATCATAAATGTATAAATCAATGGGTACCTATCATAAATGTATAAATCAATGGGTACCTATCATAAATTTATAAATCAATGGGTACCTATCATACATGTATAAATCAATGGGTACCTATCATACATGTATAAATCAATGGGTACCTATCATAAATGTATAAATCAATGGGTACCTATCATAAATGTATAAATCAATGGGTACCTATCATAAATGTATAAATCAATGGGTACCTATCATAAATGTATAAATCAATGGGTACCTATCATAAATGTATAAATCAATGGGTACCTATCATACATGTATAAATCAATGGGTACCTATCATAAATGTATAAATCAATGGGTACCTATCATACATGTATAAATCAATGGGTACCTATCATACATGTATAAATCAATGGGTACCTATCATAAATGTATAAATCAATGGGTACCTATCATAAATGTATAAATCAATGGGTACCTATCATACATGTATAAATCAATGGGTACCTATCATAAATGTATAAATCAATGGGTACCTATCATAAATGTATAAATCAATGGGTACCTATCATAAATGTATAAATCAATGGGTACCTATAAATGTATAAATCCAAAACTGTATGTAGCAACAGCAACTGCAGATTGCCCCTTTAAATAAGTACAAATCTTCAGAAATTACACTACCGTTCAAAAGTTTGGGGTCAAATGTGTTTCCACATTTGGAAACAGCTAATTTTTTATGGAATATCTACATCGGCGTACAGAGGCCCATTATCAGCAACCATCACTCCTGTGTTTCAATGGCAAGTTGTGTTAGCTAATCCAAATGTATCCTTTTAAAAGGCTACTTGATCATTAGAAAACCCTTTTGCAATTATGATAGCACAGCTGAAAACTATTGTTCTGATTAAAGAAGCAATATAACTGGCCTTATTTAGACTAGTTGAGTATCTGGAGCATCAGCATTTGTCAGTTCAATTATAGGCTCAAATGGCCAGAAACAAATAACTTTCTTCTGAAACTCGTCAGTCTATTCTTGTTCTGAGAAATTAAGGCTATTCCATGCGAGAAATTGCCAAGAAACTGAAGATATCGTACAATGCTGTGTACAAATCCCTTCACAGAACAGCGCAACCTGTCTCTAACCAGAATAGAAAGAGGAGTGGGAGGCCCCGGTGCACAACTGAGCAAGAGGACAAGTACATTAGAGTTTCTAGTCTGAGAAACAGACACCTCACAAGTCCTCAACTGGCAGCTTCATTAAATAGTACCCGAAGAACACAGTCTCAACATCAACAGTGAAGAGGCGACTCTGGGATGCTGGCCTAGAACTTTGTTCTAGAGCATAGATATACAGTATGTAATCCAGCTGTTAAATGTAACACTTTATCAAAATGTACTCACATAACATCTGAAGGACATAAAAGGCACTTAGAATGTACGACCCAGAATGCATTTTGCCATGTCATAGAGAGATTCTTTATGAGATTAATTTTATTTTAACAATAGAAACCTTCCACCGCTGTAGAAACACTCCTAGAGCTGAAACATCTCAACCATTCCTCATACCTCTATCGATGTAAACACATTTGAGAGAGAGAAAGAGAGAAGGAGAGGGAGAGGAAGAAAAGGGCAGAGTGACAGAGTGAGAGGGGGACAGAAACAGAATGAAATGGAGAAAGGGAGAAAGAGAGAGGAACTCTTGCCGAGGGCATGTAAATAACAGATTATAGACAGAGCCTCCAGTTCCGTGTAAACACAATCAATAATTCACAGAGGTATTAATACATCTGTCTCTGTAGCATCACCTTCACACACACACACACACACACACACACACACACACACACACACACACACACACACACACACACACACACACACACACACACACACACACACACACACACACACACACACACACACACACACACACACACACACACACACGGGCGTTATTAATGCATCTTTCTGAGATAACAACACTTCCTGTGAGAAAACATAAAAATTGGGCAGAAACTGGTTAGAGGACAACGTTCTAACTGGCAAGCAACATTTATTAATGTAACAGAGATGGTTTAGGGAAAGTTTGTTGGCTCCCCTAGTTAATTCAGAGGCTTTAGCTCAGAGGGATTGCACGGGCTTGTGGCACATAGATCAACCAGGGTTTGAACCCATCCGGGTATTCCTACTGCTAATTGTCTAGTCGTGGCATGTGAGTTTGCATACGTAAGTGCGTAAATGCGTGACCTATTACATTTTTTTCCAACTGCTTACACACAAAATCTTTTCATGTCACACGATTTTTGAAACCTCTCACTCAAAGTGCAAAACTACACACCAAATATCCAAAACCATAAGCTATTTCTCAGCCTTTGACTCAGTTGTCAATTGCATAAAACACTTTTTTCAAAACACTACACACAATTCTCTACCTAAAACACAAAAATCTAACAGGAAGTGACTTGCTTTCCTTTTCCAAACACAACCAATCAAAATGCTACACTTATTCACCAGGTCACACACACACTCCTCACATGTGCAAACACTAATAGCTTAACTGATCACTAACCAATCACTGCTTTACTGTAGTATAGGCCTATAAATAGGTCAAAGGTCAGATTACCTGTTTTGAACAATGGATGCCAACAATGGACAGAGAGCAAGAGGAGTAGGAGGGAGAGGAAGAGGAAGAAGAGGACGAGGGCAAGAAGAGAAGGAAGGAGAGCCATCTCTGATGAGATTAGGGCAACACTTGTTGATCATGTGATCAACCACGGTTTGATCATGAGAGAGGCTGGACTGAGAGTCCAGCCCAACTTGAGTCGATTTACAGTGGCGTCCATAATTCGAACCTTCAGAAATGAGAGCAGGTATGCAACTATCTAATGACTATTTTAGCATTACAGTAATGTACTGTAAAATACGTATGACTGCATAGTATTGCATAAACATTTGTAACTCTAAGCCATCCATTTACTGCACTGCATTGAATGAATGAGGTTGGTTATCATGCTGTACTACATTTTTTTGTACATTGTTTACAGTTCCTATGCTGAACACATACTGTGTTTGAATTCTGTACAGAGTGGAAAGGCAAAGACATCATGGAGGACGAGGACGCTTGTTTACAGATGTACAGGAGACTGCAATTATAAATATGGTTTTGGCCAACAATGCAATTAGGATTCGAGAGATAAGAGAGCATATCTTGAATAATGACACCATATTTAACAACATCAATGCTGTAAGCCTGTCGACCATACAATGGCACTGAGTGACGATGAAACAACTTTACAAGGTGCCATTTGAGAGAAACTTTGACAGAGTCAAGAATATGCGACATGACTTTGTAGAGGTATGTATGCAACACTACTTCCAGTACTTCAGACATACCATATTTACTCATCTGTATATCCTGTATATCCTCTGTTACAGAGATTATTGGAGCTGGATGCCCATGTAATTCGCCATTAATTTATTTATGTGGATGAGGTTGGCTTCAACCTCACCAAAACCAGGCGCCGCGGAAGAAATGTAATAGGACAGAGGGCAATTACCAATGTCCCTGGACAGCGTTGGGGTAATATAACTATGTGTGCTGCCATCACTCAAAACGGGGTCCTCCATCACAATGCCACACTGGGTCCGTACAACACCGGCCATATGCTCACTTTTCTGGATGCAATTTACACAATGCTTGTCCCTGATCCAGATCAGGAGCCTGCTAGATTTGTGGTTTTATGGGACAATGTTAGTTTTCACCGGGCTGTTCTGGTCCAAAACAGGTTTGCCACCCATCCACAATTTGTAGTTTTGTACCTACCCCCATATTCATCTTTTCTAAATCCCAAAGAGGAATTCTTCTCAGCCTGGCGCTGGAAAGTGTATGATCGCCAACCCTATGCCCGCATGCCGCTTCTCCAGGCAATGGAGGACGCATGTGGGGACATAGAGGTTGCCTCTGTCCAAGGTTGGATACGCCATGCTAGGAGATACTTCCCTCGATGTTTGGCAAGAGAAACTGTATATTGTGATGTGGACGAAGTATTGTGGCCAGACCCAGGCCGGAGAAGAGATGAAGCGTAGCTTAGCACTGGTGACTGCCCCTCCCCCTACCAATTTCTGGACTGCCCCCCCGGGACCCCACACACACAATTGTGTTCTTTACTGTATTCTAAAGAATATACTTTTGGTTTACATATGTTTATGTTTTTTTGTTGTATGCTACTGTATACAACAGTAATGTTTGGCCTAATAAATAATACATATTTTCTGTTTCTACATTGCATTGGTGTTTACAGTGTACAAAAGCAGTGTTTGCCATTTGATGCAAATGCTTCATTCTGACATGTGTTTATGGCATTTTGAATGCAGTGTTACATTTTGAAGGAGTTGTGAGGCATTTTGCATTTTGTGTGTGCAGTTTTGGGAATTGTGTGTAGAGTTTAGAAAAAAGGAGACAGTTTTGAAAACGTGTGTAAGCAGTTGGAAAAAACTGTAAGTGCACATCCATGACCACATATGTGAACACACACACAGGTCCCTGATTCTCAGATCAAGTGTTTGTAGCTGCTTCATCGTAACTATGCCAGCAATTACACACATCATTTATGTGTGCATAATTATCCTTAGACAGTATTGATTGGAAAATTAATTCAGTTTGAACATTTACAGTCATTTCTCTGTCACTGAATCTCCAGTGTGAAGTTGAATAAGGAAGACTAATTAGACAGTTTGATGTCCTGCATGGTGTTGATGCTCCTCAGGCAGCCTGTCTGTCTGTATGCTAGTGTATTGGAGTGGGTGGTTTGGCATTCTATGTTCACATGGTGATCTGGAGACAGGTGTTATCTCCTCAAGCTTCTGAAAAGATAGTTTGAATAGTTTGCTTGTATAACTGGCCAGGTATCGAATCTGGGTGGTGCTCACAACTCCTAGTCCGAGTTTTCCCTTTGAACTAAAGCCTAGGCATTAAGAAGCTAACACAAGTCTTTATGTCTCAAGCAAGGATACTCATCAGGCAAGACACCAAACTGCCTCTGCTATATGGAAGCCCACAAGTCACAAGTCACGAGAGGGTGAAGCGGTTAAGGGGCTTGATTCAATCTTGAACAGCCGACATATGCAGTGTTTACTGTGAATTAGAGCTCTGTTACCTGAACCGAGCCCGACGGGCCCCAACAATATACATCAGGTTAGGGCTGGGTAGGGACAGTTTTTTTCATCAATAGATAGGTTTTGGGTATTACTAAATTGATCTCTAACATTTTGAAGCTGAGCCATTTGCTTGTGCTCTGTTGCGCAGTCAAGTCATATCTGACTAAGATCATGACATGGTGTCAGAAGTGCTTCAACCTAGTCAAATATAAGACCAGAACATTGCCTGAGTCGACAGGTGAGATTATTTCACAGAAATAGTAACTTTCCTTGATTTTTGTCTGAGTTTAGAGTGAAGAAAAATAGCTAGCTACCTGCTAACTGCTCTCTGTCATGTCTCGTGAACAGCCCAAGGTGTAGCCTTTGCTATGTAAAATAAAACAAGCAGACTAGCAGCAGATTGCATGCAGCATGAGCAGCACAGGGAGCGAGGACAGACAGAGATGAGCAGCTAATGTATACTAAAAAAAATATCTTCTGATTTCGGGTTCGAGGAGGGCCGGGCCTTAAATTTGGCAGAAGCAATCAGGCCTGGGTAGGGTATGGCCTGAACGCCGCGGGCCTGGGTAGGGTAGGGCCTGAACGTTAGGACTCGGGCTTAATATTCATACCCCTACAGGGCTGCAGCCTCCGTGAACGTGGGAACATTGCCTTTAAATTTAAATCACGCTCTAGCACTGAACTTCGGCGATATGGATGGAATCGAGCCCAAGATGAGTCATTCCAAGACGTCAAGATTTGTCAATTCTCTCCAAGGAGTTGTCAGGTGGCTATTCCTACTGGTGTGAATGAGCCACTGGCTCCAAGAGGATGCAACATGCGACATTAGAGTCAAAGAAAAAGCAAGCTCTCACATACTGTTTTTTTTTACTTACTTATGGAACTAGCACCCATTTTTAGGAGAGTAGAGTAGATGAGTGGTGAAGAGAGGAGAGAGGGATGAGAAGAGGGATAAAAGAAGAGGAGAGCATGATGAGAGGGGAGGAAAAAGGAATGAAAAGAGAGGAGAGAGGAATGAGAGGAGAGGAGAGAAAACAGTACAAACAGCATGCTAATGAAAACTTGATACTTAAGTATCAAAATAAAAAGTATACATCATTTCAAATTCTTTATATTAAGCAAACCACATGGCACAATTTTCTTTTTTAAATGCATTTATGGATAGCCAGGGGCACACTCCAGCACTCAGACATCATTTGCAAACAAAGCATGTGTTTAGTGAGTCCGACAGAGGCAGTAGGGATGATCAGGGATGTTCTCTTGATAATTACATGATTTGGACAATTTTCTGTCCTGTTAAGCAATACAAATGTAACGAGTGCTTCTGTTTGTCAGGGAAAATGTATGGAGTAAAATGTACAGGATTTTCTTTGGGAATGTAGTGAAGTAAATGTATAAGTTGTCAAAAAATATAAATAGTGAAGTAAAGTACAGAAAAAACTATTTAAAAAAAAGTATTTTTACTTAAGTACTTTACACCACTGTTGTTACAAAACCATTACACCGCATGACCAAAGGTATGTTGACTCCTGCTCGTTGAACATCTCATTCCAAAATCATGGGCATTAATATGGAGTTGGCCCCCCTTTGCTGCTATAACAGCCTCCACTCTTCTGGGAAGGCTTTCCACTAGATGTTGGAACATTGCTGCGGGGACTTGCTTCCATTCAGACCCAAGAGCATTAGTGAGGTCGGGGACTGATGTTGGGCAATTAGATCTGGCTCGCAGTCAACGTTCCAATTCATCTTAAAGGTGTTCGATGTGGTTGAGGTTAGGGCTCTGTGCAGGCTAGTCAAGTTCTACCACACCGATCTCGACAAACCATTTCTGTATGGACCTCGCTTTGTGCACAGGGGCAATGTCATGCTGAAACAGGTGAGGGCCTTCCCCAAACTGTTGCCACAAAGTTGGAAGTACCGAATCATCTATAATGTCATTGTATGCTGAAGCATTAAGATTTCTCTTCACTGGAACTAAGGGGTCTAGCCCGAACCATGAAAAACAGCCCCAGACCATTATTCCTCCTCCACCAAACTTTACCGTTGGCCCTATGCATTGGGGCAGGTAGCGTTCTCCTGGCATCCGTCAAACCCAGATTTGTCCCTCGGACTGTCAGATGGACGCATTTCCACTGCTCCAGAGTCCAATGGCAACAAGCTTTACACCACTTCAGCTGACGCTTGGCATTGCGCATGGTGATCTTAGGCTTGTGTGCTGCTGCTCGGCCATGGAAATCCATTTCATGAAGCTCGCAACGAACAGTTCTTGTGCTAACGTTGATTCCAGAGGCAGTTTGGATCTCGATAGTGAGTTTTCTACTGCCAATGTTTGTCTATGGAAATTGCATGGCTGTGTGCTCGATTTTATACACCTGACAGCAAAAGGTATGGCTGAAATAGCCACAGTGTATCTTGTGAGCCATTGGAATTGCATTTATTTTCCAATTACTTAATAGGTCTTAGTCAGATCCCTGAACAATTATTTTGAACCAACAACATACATTCTGATGAGAGTGTGTGTGTGTGTGTGTGTGTGTGTGTGTGTGTGTGTGTGTGTGTGTGTGTGTGTGTGTGTGTGTGTGTGTGTGTGTGTGTGTGTGTGTGTGTGTGTGTGTGTGTGTGTGTGTGTGTGTGTGTGTGTGTGTGTGTGTGTGCGTGTGCGCATAAGTACAAGTACAAGTAGATGGGAGGTATTAAGCATTTTTATCTAATTAAATTGATAAGGGTCAATTATATTGCACTCTGAAATTTGTTGCAATTAAAATAGTTTTTGATGCAGAGACAGTGTCAGAGAAAGGTCTGGTCAAAACAGAGAGAGGGATTCAGGAGAGCTAGGCTTACTGATTGTCATCAATAATAATATGACAAAACTATCTGAAGCCTTTCTTCCTACTCAACAGCCCCTGTTATCTTTAATTCTACATGAGGGAATATTTGAATGTGTGTTTCCAAAGTGTATATAGTACTGTACAGTACAGATATAGCAGCAGTATACAACGGGGATTATAATAGTAAGATGAATGGTGTGTATTGTGTATAACTACCCAGCAAACAGGGGACCTTCTAACGACATTTGGCGACATTCCCATTAGGTCCCTTAAACGGTTTCGGGAAGACGTTATCCCGCTGACATTCGGAGAACATTAAAACATGACGTTAACCTCGGGACCATAAGAGGATGTTCAGTACAGGTCCCGGTTTGGTCGCAGTATAACGTTGTAATAAGGTATTTTGATATCCATTTTGGAAATGTTACGAAAAAGTTCCTATTTGGTTCTGACAAGACGTTATACATGGGACATTCAATGACCACAAGGGGACGTTTCACAATGGTCAAGGGGATGTCGTATGATGGTCCCAAGGGAACGTACTCTGGGGATCTTTGTATAATTCCCTGTAAGTTACCAGGACATCGATTAGGACCTTGTCAGGACCATGTCAGGACCTTTTTAGGCCATTCTCAGGTCTTTCATTTTACTAGTCACTTTAGGTGACAAAATTGTCACCTAAAGTGGTCAGGATGTTGTGTCATGTTCCCCTGGAGGTTTTGTCTAGTTCCCGGTTTGTTCTGGGGACATCGCCGAGGATGTTTTTAGGACATGCTTGGGATGTTGTCTCATGGTCCCCTGGAGGTCAGGACTCACATGATGGTCCCAGGTGTCCCAACCTACTATAAGTAAACTAATTAAATGGTGTGGGTGTTTTAAGGTAAGTGGTACTTGTTAAGCTAAAATAGTTCAAAAATCTTTGATCAATACGATTACATTTTACATGATTACTTAGTACTGACTTTCTAACATTTTCAACCTGGGATTTTAACTCATAATTTGCACCAGGCTGATCTTTCTGCTATGCTACACTGTCTGAAACATTCTCAGAAGTCCCATACAGCACAGCTACCCAACTGACGGCCAAGTTCGGCCCGCGGGTGGTTTTATTTGGGCCCCCAAGTTTTCTGAGCAAAAAAATAAATAAATAATAATATACAGTACCAGTCAAAAGTTTGGACACACCTACTCATTCAATGGTTTTTCTTTCTACATTGTAGAAATTCTACATTGTAGAATAATAGTGAAGACATCAGAACTATGAAATAACACATATGGAATCATGTAGTATCCAAAAAAGTGTTAGTATCCCCAAAAATATATTTTAGATTTTAGATTCTTCAAAGTAGCCACCCTTTGCCTTGATGAGAGCTTTGCACACTCTTGGCATTTTCTCAACCAGCTTCACCTGGAATGCTTTTCCAACAGTCTTGAAGGAGTTCCCACATATGCTGAGCACTTGTTGGCTGCTTTTCCTTCACTCTGCAGTCCAACTCATCCCAAACCATCTCAATTGCGTTGAGGTTGGGTGATTGTGGAGGCCAGGTCATCTGATGCAGCACTCCATCACTCTCTTTCTTGGTCAAATAGCCCTTACATAGCCTGGAGGTGTGTTGGGTCATTGTCCTGTCGAAAAACACTTGATAGTCCCCCTAGACGCAAACCAGACGGGATGGCGTATTGCTGCAGAATGCTGTGGTGTGCCTTAAGTGTTGCCTTGAATTCTAAATAAATCACTGGCAGTGTCAACAGCAAGGCACCCCCACACCATCACACCTCCTCCATGCTTCACGGTGGGAACCACACATGTGGAGATCATCCGTTCACCTACTCTGCATCTCACAAAGACATGGCGGTTGGAAGCAAAATCTCAAAATTGGAATTATCAGAACAAAGGATTTCCACCGGTCTAATGTCCATTGCTTGTGTTTCTTGACCCAAACAAGTCTCTTCTTCTTATTGGTGTCCTTTTTTCCAGCAATTTGACCATGAAGGCCTGACTCACACAGTCTCCTCTAAACAGTTGATGTTCAGAGATGTGTCTGTTACTTGAACTCTGTTACTTGAACTACTTGAACTCTATTTGGGCTACAATTTCTGAGGCTGGTAACTCTAATGAACTTATCCTCTGCAGCAGGGGAAACTCTGGGTCTTCCATTCTTGTGGCGGTCCTCGTGAGAGACAGTTTCATCATAGCACTTGATGGTTTTTGTGACTGCACTTAAAGAAACTTTCAAAGTTCTTGATATTTTCCATATTGACTGACGTTCATGTCTTAAAGTAATGTTGGACTGTTGTTTCTCTTTGCTTATTTGAGCTGTTCTATTGTGACGACCCTCCCACTCTGTCTGCCATATTCTCTCTTTGTTCTTGTTTCCTTATTAGGATGCCGGTGGGCGGAGTTGGGAGGGTCGTCAGCTACATGGGAAACACCTGGGCCCACTGTCATAGGATAAATGCACCACTTCCCCATTCATGGGGGAGACTCTCTCCATGCAGACACCTTTACAGATTTTGTTGTGTATCTTGGTGGTTTTTGGTTGTTTGCTTTAGCACCTTTCAACACCCTGCATTATCACATTCATGCATGCAACACACTCACTTACACTACTGATTACTGATTACACACACCATTGTATATTGTACTTAGTTAATAAATATATTTTGTTATTCCTTATCTCCACGTGGGCTCCCTTTTGTTACGGGCTTTGAGCCGGTTCGTGACACTGTCCATAATATGAACTTGGTCTTTCACCAAATAGGGCTATCTTCTGTATACCCCCCTACCTTGTCACAACTCAACTTGATTGGCTCAAACGCATTATGGAAAAAAATTCCACTCAACGTTTAACAAGGCACACCTGTTAATTGAAATGCATTCCAGGTGATTACCTCATGAGGCTGGTTTAGAGAATGCCAAGAGTGTGCAAAGCTGTCATCAAGGTAAAGGGTGGCTATTTGAGGAATCTGAAATATAAAATATATTTTGATTTGTTTAACACTTTTTGATTACTACATGATTCCATATGTGTTATTTCATAGTTCTGATGTCTTCACTATTATTCTACAATGTAGAAAATAGTAAAAATAAAGAAAAACACTAGAATGAGTAGGTGTGTCCAAACTTTTGACTGGTACTGTATATAGTTTTTATATATTTTTTAATTGTTGGACATAAAAGACTAAAAACACCAGGAAATGAGTTCCAAGTGATTTAAATTTTTTGAAATCTGTTCCAAGCATTCCCATACATAATAGAGAGACACATGTTCATATACAATGTAAGCATGGTTTGACATGATTATGTTTCAGTCAAATATATCTGTTTTAGCTTTTTGCGGTCAATTTGCAGTCTTCAAATTATTTGTGATTGGATTCCAGCCCACCGACCATCCACTCAAGAAAAAATCATCCCACAGCGTTATGTAGTTGATGATCCCTGCCCTACTCATTCATTACCTGTAATGCATCTCCCATTTAGCTAAAGAGTGCCATCTGCACATCTATTCTAGTTATCAGTTAATCTGGCTATTTTATCATTATTTATTTGATTGACTTATTTCAGCAATTTAGTTTTTTTTGTATTGCTGTCTAATGTTGGTGGGGCATGTTAGTCTGTTTTAATGTTACTCCTGAATCACTATGATAAATATAATAGTGATATTTACATTGAAGTGTAGGAATACAGGTGAAATCACTCATTGACACAGACAGCAGGCAGATTGGAATGCTGTGAACCAAGATGTTGTGAGTTCAAATCCCAAGTGAGGACATGTTGAATAATAATGACTGTATAAATCATTTAACAATCTATGTCAAATATGTATGTTGAAAACACACTTTGTGTGGGTATTGCCAACAGACAAAGAGCTGTGAATGGATCAGTGGTTCACCAATAGGGGAATTGATCTGCTTGGCAACAGTAACAATGGATACTGTGTAATGAAACTAGTGTGCGCATGCCCTGGGTAGAATGTTCCCAAGCCGGGAACTAGATGAAAACCCCCAGAGGACAACGATAGAGCATTTAAAAGAGGCCTATAAACATCCTTGGGGATGTCCCCGTAAAAACTGGGAACTAGACTGAACCTCCACAGGACTATGACACAATTTGCCAAGAACATCCTAAAATCGTCCTTGGGGACATCCCGGGAACTAGCCAGTAACTAGGCAAAACCTCCACAGGACCATGACACAACGTCCTGATGACTTTAGGCAACCATTTGTGTAGGGATCACCTATGTATTAAGTATTAACCAGTCATTATACACAGCATGGGGAAATCATTAACTATAATAAATTGCTGTCTAATTACGGCTGAATTGATCACTTAGACTGTATTGACTGAAACAGTAATGGATGTTCAACAGAGATGTAAGTATGTGTTGACTTTAGTACCAACAGGCTGGGAAAATAATGTTGAACAAATCAGTTCCAAGTGATGCAATCTATTTATCAAATGATTTCAAATTAGTCAAGACTTGAGAGGTACAGCTCAATGTCTAAGGGGTGTGTGAGTGTCAGTGGCAGTCGGTGTCGTTTAAGATTAGGAAGAACAATAAAAAAAAATTATGAGCATGGACTTATTTCTATTACAGCATATTGGATGACTGTCATTCATATTCCGTTCACCCAGCTCAATGTAACATCGATAGACTTAGGCTACTACATGATACTTGAATTAGCCCTATACCCATCATGAGGTTGCTACAACTTAGCCTACACATAAAAGTTTATAACGTACAATACCGGTCAAAAGTTTTAGAACACCTTGTCACGTTCCTGACCTATTTTCTGTTGTTTTGTATGTGTTAGTCGGTCAGGGCGTGAGTGTGGGTGGGCATTTCTATGTTTTGTGTTTCTATGTTTAGGTCTTGTAATCAGCCTTATATGGTTCTCAATCAGAGACAGGTGTTTGACGTTTTCCTCTGATTGAGAACCATATATAGGTTGGCTGTTCACACTGTTTGTTGGTGGGTGATTGTCTCCTGTGTCTTCCGTGTCTGTGTCTGCACACCACACGGGACTGTTTCGGTTGTTCGTTCGTTTGATGTAGTCTGTTCCTGTTCGTGTAGTTATGTAAGTTCCATGTTCAGGTCTGTCTACGTCGTTTTGTTATTTTGTAATTTTCCAAGTGTTTTTCGTGTTCGTCTTCGGCTTTAAATAAATATCATTTATGTCTACATACCTCGCTGCGTGTTGGTCCGACCCATGCTCCTCCTCGTCTGAGGAGGAGAACGAATATGACTGTCGTTACAGAATCACCCACCAACCTAGGACCAAGCGGCGGGGGAGAGCTCAACAGAGCAACCAGGACTCGTGGACTTGGGACGAAGTATTGGAGGGAAAAGGACACTGGGCGCACATTGGGGAATATCGCCGCGCTCGTGAGGAGATGGAGGCAGCGAGAGCCCAACAGCGGTGGTATGAGGAGGCAGCAAGGAGACGTGGCTGGAAGCCTGAAAAGCCCGTGAGTACTACCCAAACATTTCTTGGGGGGGGCTAAGAGGTAGTGGGCCAAGGGCAGGTAGGAGACCTGCGCCCACTTCCCAGGCTAACCGTGGAGAGCGGGAGTACGGGCGGACACCGTGTTACGCAGTAGAGCGCACGGTGTCTCCTGTACGTGTTCATAGCCCGGTGCGGGTTATTCCACCTCCCCGCACTGGTAGGGCTAGATTGGGCATTGAGCCAGGTGCCATGAAGCCGGCTCAACGCGTCTGGTCTCCAGTGCGTCTCCTCGGGCCGGCTTACATGGCACCAGCCTTACGCATGGTGTCCCCGGTTCGCCTGCATAACCCAGTGCGGGCTATTCCACCTCGCCGCACTGGCAGGGCGATGGGGACCATTCAACCAGGTAAGGTTGGGCAGGCTCAATGCTCAAGAGAGCCAGTACGCCCTCCCCGCCCCAGCCTAGTACCAACAGTGCCTACACCACGCACCAGGCTTCCAGTGCGTTTTCAGAGCCCTGTTCCTCCTCCACGCACTCTCCCTGTGGTGCGTGTCTCCAGCCCAGTGCCTCCAGTTCCGGCACCACGCACTAAGCCACCTGTGCGTCTCCTGAGTCCTGTACACACTGTTACTTCTCCCCGTACTAGTCCTGAGGTGCGTGCACTCAGCCCGGTGCCACCAGTGCCGGTACCACGCACCAGGCACAGAGTACGTTTTGAGAGTCCAGTGTGCCCTGTTCCTGCTCCCCGCACTAGCATGAAGGTGCGTGTCCTTAGCCCGGTGCCTCCAGTTCCGGCACCACGCACCAGGTCTACAGTGCGCCTTATCCGGCCAGAGCCATCCGTCTCCCCAGCGCCATCTGAGCCATCCGTCTCCCCAGCGCCATCTGAGCCATCCGTCTCCCCAGCGCCATCTGAGCCATCCGTCTCCCCAGCGCCATCTGAGCCATCCGTCTCCCCAGCGCCATCTGAGCCATCCGTCTCCCCAGCGCCATCTGAGCCATCCGTCTCCCCAGCGCCATCTGAGCCATCCGTCTCCCCAGCGCCATCTGAGCCATCCGTCTGCCCAGTGCCGTCTGAGCCATCCGTCTGTCCCGAGCCATTAGAGCCGCCCGTCTGTCCCGAGCCGTCAGAGCCGATAGTCAGTCAGGAGCCGCTAGAGCCATTCGTCAGACAGGATCTGCCAGAGCCGCCAACCAGACAGGATCTGCCAGAGCCGCCAACCAGACAGGATCTGCCAGAGCCGCCAACCAGACAGGATCTGCCAGAGCCGCCAACCAGACAGGATCTGCCAGAGCCGCCAACCAGACAGGATCTGCCAGAGCCGCCAACCAGACAGGATCTGCCAGAGCCGCCAACCAGACAGGATCTGCCAGAGCCGCCAAGCCAGGACCAGCCAGAGCCGCCAAGCCAGGACCAGCCAGAGCCGTCCAGCCAGGACCAGCCAGAGCCGTCCAGCCAGGACCAGCCAGAGCCGTCCAGCCAGGACCAGCCAGAGCCGTCCAGCCAGGACCAGCCAGAGCCGTCCAGCCAGGACCAGCCAGAGCCGTCCAGCCAGGACCAGCCAGAGCCATCCAGCCAGGACCAGCCAGAGCCGTCCAGCCAGGACCAGCCAGAGCCAGCCAGCCAGGACCAGCCAGAGCCAGCCAGCCAGGATCCGCCAGAGTCAGCCAGCCATGTCCAGAGCCGTCAGCGAGCCATGACCAGCCAGAGCCAGCCAGCCAGGATCCGCCAGAGCCAGCCAGCCAGGATCCGCCAGTCATTCTGGTGTTGCCCCTTAATTTAGGTGGGGTTATTTGGAGGGTGGTCATTTTGAGGAGGCTACGGAAGCTGGGATTGACTATGGTGGGGTGGGGACCTCGTCCAGAGCCTGAGCCACCACCGTGGTCAGATGCCCACCCAGACCCTCCCCTAGACTTTTGGTAGTGCGTCCGGAGTACGCACCTTGAGGGGGGGGGTTATGTCACGTTCCTGACCTATTTTCTGTTGTTTTGTATGTGTTAGTCGGTCAGGGCGTGAGTGTGGGTGGGCATTTCTATGTTTTGTGTTTCTATGTTTAGGTCTTGTAATCAGCCTTATATTGTTCTCAATCAGAGACAGGTGTTTGACGTTTTCCTCTGATTGAGAACCATATATAGGTTGGCTGTTCACACTGTTTGTTGGTGGGTGATTGTCTCCTGTGTCTTCCGTGTCTGTGTCTGCGCACCACACGGGACTGTTTCGGTTGTTCGTTCGTTTGATGTAGTCTGTTCCTGTTCGTGTAGTTATGTAAGTTCCATGTTCAGGTCTGTCTACGTCGTTTTGTTATTTTGTAATTTTCCAAGTGTTTTTCGTGTTCGTCTTCGGCTTTAAATAAATATCATTTATGTCTACATACCTCGCTGCGTGTTGGTCCGACCCATGCTCCTCCTCGTCTGAGGAGGAGAACGAATATGACTGTCGTTACACACCTACTCATTCAAGGTTTTTTCTTTATTTTTACTATTTTCTACATTCTAGAATAATCGTGAAGACATCAAAACTATTAAATAACACATATGGAATCATGTAGTAACCAAAAAAAGTGTTAAACAAATCTAAATATATTTTAGATTTTAGATTCTTCAAATAGCCTCCCTTTGCCTTGATGAGAGCTTTGCACACTCTTGGGATTCTCTAAACCAGCTTCACCTGGAATGCTTTTCCAACAGTCCTGAAGGAGTTCCCACATATGCTGCATACTTGTTGGCTGCTTTTCCTTCCCTCTGCGGTCCGACTCACCCCAAACCATCTCAATTTGGTTGAGGTCGAGGGATTGTGAAGGCCAGGTCATCTGATGCAGCACTCCATCACTCTCCTTCTTGGTAAAATAACCCTTTCACAGCCTGGAGGTGTGTTGGGTCATTGTCCTGTTGAAAAACAAATGATAGTCCCACTAATCCCAAACCAGATGGGATGGCATATCGCTGCAGAATGCTGAGGTAGCCATGCTGGTTAAGTGTGCCTTCAATTCAAAATAAATCACAGACAGTGTCACCAGCAAGGCACCCCCACATCATAACACCTCCTCCTCCATGGGTGACGGTGGAAAATAAACATGCGAAGATCATCCGTTCACCCACACCTCATCTCGCAAAGACACGGCGGTTGGAACCAAAAATCTCCAATTTGGACTCTAAACCAAAGGACAAATTTCCACTGGGCTAATGTCCATTGCTCGTGTTTCTTGGCCCAAGCAAGTCTCTTCTTCTTATTAGTGTCCTTTAGTAGTGGTTTCTTTGAAGCAATTCAACCATGAAGGCCTGATTCACAGTCTCCTCTGAACAGTTGATTTTGAGATGTGTCTGTGTTACTTGAACTTTATGAAGCATTTGTTTGGGTTGCAATCTGAGGCTGGTAACTCTAATGAACTTATCCTCTGCAGCAGAGGTAACTCTGGGTCTTCTCTTTCTGTGGCAGTCCTCATGAGAGACAGTTTCATCATAGTGCTTGATGGTTTTTGTGACTGCACATGAAGAAACGTTCAAAGTTCTTGAAATTTTCATGTCTTAAAGTAATGATGGACTGTCGTTTCTCGTTGCTTATTTAAGCTGTTCTTTCCATAATATGGACTTGGTATTTTACCAAATAGGGCTATCTTCTGTATACCCCCCCACCTTGTCATAACACAACTGATTGGCTCAAACGCATTAAGATGGAAAGAAATTCCACAAATAAACTTTTAACAAGGTACACATTTTACTTGAAACCAATTCCAGGTGATTACCTCATGAAGCTGGTTGAGAGAATGCCAAGAGTGTGCACAGCTGTCATCAAGGGAAAGGGTGGCTATTTGAAGAATCTCAAATATAAAATATATTTAGATTTGTTTAACACTGTTTTGGTTAGTCCATGATTCCATATGTGTTATTTAATAGTTGATGTCGTCACTATTACTCTACAATGTAGAAAATAGTAAAAATAATGAAAAACCCTTGAATGAGTAGGTGTTCAAAACTTATGACCAGTACTGTAGGTGCACAGGTCAAGAGAAAATTGAGTAATCAAGGTGACAGACAGTGACACATTCAATACCGTCTTGCACACTCTTACCTGCATTTAGCGGATCTGGGGTGTAATAATTAGTCCAAACCGAGAGTTTCCATTGGACAAATTCAGGTAGTTCCCATTTCGTTCTGTTTGTTTCCATTTAAGAAACATTTTGAAACAGAATCAGCGGAATGAATATACCCCTGATCACCCGCACACACGGTTCACTTTTATAGCAGCCACATACAGCATCATCAATTGCTTGCTGTATAATTCCTTCTCGCATCTTCACACTCTCCTCCTTTCACCTTTCCTCTTCGCTTGTGGAGTTCAGTGCGCAACAAAACAGCTGTCTGTGACCAGGCGCAAAAACCTCTCCAAGCCAAATCTTCACACTATAACCTCTACACAGCCTATATCATTGTCATCATATTAATGTTACAGTTAGTAAACCCACAATCCATGTGTACAATCACAAAGTACAGTGTACAGCAAGCAGTTTAGCAGTTTAGCAGTTACATTGGTGGGCCCCGGTGGCAATACATTTATAAAACCGAAAGCTTACCTTGATTTGGAATAGTTGCAGTGTTGGATAGCCTTAGCCATCTAGCTAACATAATTAGCATTACTGTCTGTTTGAGTCAGGTTGTTGAGTTGGCTGAATTAACTGCATTAGCTAAGTAAGTGAAAGGTAAACAACAACAACAAAACAATGAAATATAGCCATCTATCTTTCTCCCTTTCTCTTTTCTGCTTCACCTACATTTTTTTTGTTGAAACTAATTTGTTCAAAACTGTTCAACTATTGTCTTTCTCTCCCTATGAGTCAACTACTCACCAAACTTTGTGCACTGCGGTGCTAGCTAGCTGTAGCTTGTGCTTTCAGTACATTTCAGTACATACTCTGATCCTTTGATCGGATGGACAACATGTCAGTTCATACTGTAAAAACTCTGATAGGTTGGAGGACGTCCTCTGGAAGTCGTCATAATTACTGTGTAAGTCTACGGAAGGGCGAGAGAACCATGAGCCTCCTAGGTTTTGTATTGAAGTCAAGTATGCGGAGGACGGAAAATAGCTGTCCTCTGGCTACACCCTGGTGCTACCCTAGAGGGTGCTATTGAGGCTACCGTAGACCTTCATCTAAAACAGTGTGTTTTAATCAATTATTTAGTGACATAAATATATTTATGGGAGTTTTATTTAAAAAGGACACATTTTTTCAGGTTTCACAATAAAAAAATATCTGAAATTCACAGAGTAGATTGGTCCTCCCCTTCCTCCTCTGAGGAGCCTTCGCTAGTGTGTGTAAGTGTGCAGCTCTGTGTGTATGCATGCATGTGTGTTAGTGCGGCAGGTAGCCTAGTGGTTAAGAGTGTTGAGCCGACTAGGTGAGACAAATTGCTCCTGTAAGTGGCTCTGGATAAGAGTGTCCACTAAAATGTAAAGTGTGTGTCCCCGAGTCTCTCTGAGTCACGTCGGGCATGTCTCTTCTGGTAATCACCAGATTCTTGTCACAATCTCCAACACTATTGAGAGGGAGATGGGGGATAGCGTGCATAATTGGCTGATGTGCTGTCCCTCATGTAGTTGCTTGTGTTAGTGTGACTGTGGAAATCAGTGTGTAACATAAACGTCACTAGTGACTTCATTTTGACATTTACATTTTAGTTATTTAGCTGATGCTCTTATCCAGAGTGAAATACAATTAGTTCATTCATCTTAAGATACACTACATGACCAAAAGTACTGTATGTGCACACCTACTCGTCAAACATCTCATTCCAAAATCATGGGCATTAATATGGGATTTGCTTCCATTCAGCCACAAGATTATTAGTGAGGTTGGGCACTGATGTTGGGCGATTAGGCCTGGCTCGCAGTTGGTGTTCCAATTCATCACAAAGGTGTTCGATGGGGTTGAGGTCAGTGCTGTGTGCAGGCCAGTCAAGTTTTTCCACAACGATCTCGAAAAACAATTTCTGTATGGACCTCACTTTGTGCACTGGTGCATTGACATGCTGAAACAGGAAAGGGCCTTCCTCAAACTGTTGCCACAACGTTGGAAGCACTGAATCATCTAGAATGGCATTGTATGCTGTAGCGTTAAGATTTCCCTTCATTGGTACTAAGGGGCCTAGCCCAAACCATAAAAAACTGTCCCAGACCATTATTCCTCCTCCATCAAACTTTACAGTTGGTACTATGCATTTGGGCAGGTAGCGTTCTCCAAACCTAGATTAGTCCGTCGGACTGCCAGACGATGAAGCATGATTCATCACTCCAGAGAACGCCTTTCCACTGCTCCAGAGTCCAATGGCAGCAAACTTTACACTACTCCAGCCGACGCTTGGCATTGCGCATGGTGATCTTAGGCTTGTGTGCGGCAGCTCGGCCATGGAAACCCATTTCATTAAACTCCTGACTAACAGGTCTTGTGCTGACTTTGTTTCCAGAGGCAGTTTGGAACTCAGCAGTGAGTGTTGCAACCGAGGACAGATGATATTTACGCGCAAGCGCTTCAGCACTCAGTGGTCCCATTCTGTGAGCTTGTGCATTTACAGTTGACTGGGGCAACTCTAGCAGGGCATAAATTTGACGAACTGACTTGCTGGAAAGGTGGCATCCTATGACAGTGCCACTTTGAAAGTCACTGAGCTCTTCAGTAAGGCCACTCTACTGCCAATATTTGTCTATGGAGAATGCATGGCTGTGTGCTAGATATTATACAAATGTTAGCAACGGGTGTGGCTGAAATAACCGAATCTACTAATTGAAAGGGGTGTCCAGATACTTTTGTACATACTGTATAGTGTAGCTGGGTGAGACAACCACATATCACTGTCGTAGCAAGTACATTTTCCCTATATAAAGTAATCAATAGCAGTCAGCCCTAGAATAATTTTTTTTTTTGAAGTGAAAACTGCAATATGTACTGTAACTTTTTGTACTTTATCTTTTTGGGCAACCCTACCACACTCACATAGAAATGTGACATAGATCTGTCATTCTCATTGAACGCAAGTCTAAGAATCGGTAGATATGTTCTATGTACTCTATTTCAAAACAGTGTGTTTGTGTGTGTTTTGTTTTTGTGTCTTTTACTTTCGGTTTTGTACAGCAACCTCAAAATACAAGATTTTGGGTTATTGAAAAGGTATTTCTGTCACGTTGGTATGAATGATCGGGAGACAGGCGCAGGAATGAATAATCGTTTTTTTTATTAAGCCCAAATTACGCCGTGCCGTGTAAAGGCACTGAGACGAAGACCAAACAAACACGTAACAAAACACAGGGTAGAAACCCAATACAAAAGAGCGAGGGGTACCTTGAATAAATAACACATGTGCACGATGATTAACACACGGGACGAGACCAGTAATAATCTGCGCAATCCACAAGGGCACGAAAGCCCAAAACACACAGCACAGGTACTAACACGCACCAACGGACATTGTAACAATAATCGACCCCCCAATGGAAACCAAAGGGCACACTTATACAAGTACTAATCAGTGGGAATAGGGGACAGGTGTGCGTAATGAAAGTTCCGGAGGGATCTGTGACAATTTCACAGCGGTTTAGATGGTACAATGATTCTCCACACTTGCTTATTTTTTTCACATAAACTGAAATTTGGCGAACTAATATAATTTTTGCAACCAGGAAATGGCGGAGTGATTTCTGCATATTGCACCTTTAAGATACTCTTTGAAGAGGTCGTTTTTCAGAGGTTTTTGGAAGATGGGCAGGGACTCTGCTGTCCTAGCTTCAGGGGGCAGCTGGTTCCACCATTGGGGTGCCAGGACAGAGAAGAGCTTTGACTCGGTGGAAGGGGGAGCTCACATGGAGGCATGAGACGGCCAAGAGACCAGTGTTGGCTTGCGGCACAAGCAGGGAGCCCACCAACAGAGAGTTGCAGTAGTCTAGATGGTAGATGACAAGAGCCCGGATTACGAACTGCGCCGCTTCCTGAGGAAGGGATGTACTCTACTTCAAAACGAAACACGCAACACGCAACAAGTTGCTAACTTCTTTGGGGTAGGGGGCAGTATTTTCACGTCCGGATGAAAAGCGTGCCCAGAGTAAACTGCCTGCTACTCAGGCCCAGATGCTAGGATATGCATATTATTAGTATATTTGGATAGAAAAACTGTTTGAATGATGTCTGTGAGTATAACAGAACTCATATGGCAGGCAAAAACCCGAGAAAAAATCCAACCAGGAAGTGGGAAATCTGAGGTTTGTAGTTTTTCAATTCTTTGCTTATCCAAGATACAGTGGAAATGGAGTCATATTGCACTTCCCAAGGCTTCCACTAGATGTCAACAGCCTTTAGAACCTTGTTTGATGCTTCTACTGTGAAGTGGGGGCGAATGAGAGGGGATTGAGTAAGGTCTCTCCCAGAGTGCCACGAGCTGACCATGCGCGTTCACGTGATAGTTAGCTTGCGTTCCATTCCATTTCTACAGACAAAGGAATTCTCCGGTTGGAACATTATTGAAGATTTATGTTAAAAACATCCTAAAGATTGATTCTATACTTCGTTTGACATGTTTCTACGGACTGTAACGGAACTTTTTGACTTTTTGTCTGCTCCTAGTGATCGCGCATCATTAATTTGGATTACTGGGCTAAACGCGCTAAAAAAAAGGAGCTATTTGGACATAAATTATTAACTTTATCGAACAAATCAAACATTTATTGTGGAACTGGGATTCCTGGGAGTGCATTCTGATGAAGATCATCAAAGGTAAGTGAATATTTATAATGCTATTTCTGACTTCTGGCTCCAACATGGCGGATATCTGTTTGGCTTGATTTGTTGTCTAAGCGCTGTACTCAGATTATTGCATGGTTTGCTTTTTACGTAAAGTTTTTTTGAAATCTGACACAGCAGTTGCATTAAGGAGAAGTGTATCTAAAATTCCATGCATAACAGTTGTATCTTTTATCAATGTTTATTATGAGTATTTCTGTAAATTGATGTGGCCCTCTGCAAAATCACCGGATGTTTTGGAACTACTGAACATAACGCGCCAATGTAAACTCAGATTTTTGGATATAAATATGAACTTTCCCGAACAAAACATACATGTATTGTGTAACATGAAGTCCTATGAGTGTCATCTGATGAAGATGATCAAAGGTTAGTGATAAATTGTATCTATATTTCTGCTTTTTGTGACTCCTCTCTTTGGCTGGAAAAATGGCTGTGTTTTTCTGTGACTTGGCTCGGACCTAACATAATTGTTTGGTTTGCTTTCGTCGTAAAGCCTTTTTGAAATCGGACACTGTGGCTGGATTTTCAACAAGTGTATCTTTAAAATGGTGTAAAATACATGTATGTTTGAGGAATTTTAATTTTGGGATTTCTGTTGTTTTGAATTTGGCGCCCTGCAGTTTCCCTGGCTGTTTCACTGGGGCGCTACCGTCCCACGTACCCTAGAGAGGCTAAGAGAGTGCCAAAGTGAATAATTTGGCTTGACCAGATTTACAAGAGTAGATGGGAATTATGCAGATTGGACTTATATTTTCTTTAGGTATGTCTCATCTTGTTCACCATGGACTGTGAATGAGAAGTGCCAGTTAAACACTTGCAATGCATCTGTGATTCAACAGAGGTGGTCTCTAGCAGTGGCTCGTATGTGTGTTTTTTTGTGTGTTTGTTGGTCTGTGACTGCTGTGTATCACGGAGCCATTCATCCATAAACAAAGAGACAGTCCCATCTGTTGTGAGTGTGTCAATAGATAACTCTGATCCCCCAGGTATAACACGCACACACACACACACACACACACACACACACACACACACACACACACACACACACACACACACACACACACACACACACACACACACACACACACACACACACACACACACACACACACACACACACACACACACACACACACACACACACACAAGCTGCAACACAACAGGTTGGTCTCATTTACCTAAGGGTCTAGTGGATCTCGACCTCCTACAAACTCATCACATATGGATGTTTCATGCCTACGGCTATCAGATGCTGCGTGTGCGTGTGTGTGTGTGTGTTTAAGCTCTTGATGAATATTTCATATCTAGCATGCCAGGGCTTGTTGAGCAGATGGAGAGGCTCCCACTGCCTTGGTAATGTGCACCTGTACCCTCCTCTGCCTCTCTCTCTCTCTCGCTCTCGCTCTCTCTCTCTCTCTCTCTCTCTCTCTCTCTCTCTCTCTCTCTCTCTCTCTCTCTCTCTCTCTCTCTCTCTCTCTCTCTCTCTCTATTCCTCCTTCTATCCCTCTGTCTCTCTTTCTCATTCTTTCTCTTGCAGCTATGGTAAACGTCTGGCCTTGCATTCCTGCTCTCTCTCTTTCCTCCTCCCTCCCTCCATCTCCTCTGTCTCTTTCTCTATATATCTCTTTGTCAGTCTGCATACCTCTCTTCTCCATCACTGCATTTCTCCATCTCTCCATCTCTCGGTCTTTCCTCTTCATCCGTCTCGCTGTATTTTCATCATCTCTCATTTTTGGAGACAGAATGTTCTCTTTCTCTCATTTCCTCTCCCTACGCAATAACATACTGTTATTTTACCAAGAGAACCTGTATCATAACATATACTCTAATCTATCCACCAGTAGTAAGCAGTCACAATGATTCTGTTGACATTTCCGTTGTCATGGAGAGTCTACATCTTTTAGTCTCCCTATTTTCTCTTATTTTTTCTGGGAGATGAACAGCGCTCAAAGTTCAATTCAGTTCCACCATTGAATGGCAAGATCAGAGGCAATCATTTCTGGGCCCGGTTGCGTAAAACAATTTCCTTATTGGTTTACCTGAAAGGAGAATTCCACCCAAAAACAATATTTTTTAAATATTTTTTTAATTAGTCCATTGTTGATGTAGTCCTACAATGTTTTTTATGGGAGCAATCAAGTTTTAAAGATACATAACTTCCAAAATACAGAAATGCAGCCTGTATGATGCATACTGTAAGGGCATACTTGAGAGGTTTTATTGTAGTTTGATGGCATGTATGGCAGAAAGAGTCTCTGGTTACCATGGAGATGGCCTGATTCACTGACTGAATGTCTCATCAAAGAGATCACATTTATGTTGGAAGATCGCAAAATAGAACTTCTACATTCAAGACAGGAGAAAGAAATTGATTTATCAGTGGTGTGTTGCAATTTGTTTTTGTGCGGCAGCGCATAAATCCATCATAATTTCTACTGACAGATATAGCCTATTGCACATTATTATAGAATATGCATAAAATGCAGCCTCCAATTACAATGTTTGCCTATGCCCACACAGTCTAAATATATATATATACAGTTGAAGTCGGAAGTTTACATGCACCATAGCCAAATACATTTAAACTCCGTTTTTCACAATTCCTGACATTTAATCCAAGTAAACATTCCCTGTTTTAAGTCAGTTAGGATCACCACTTTATTTTAAGAATGTGAAATGTCAGAATAATAGCAGAGAGAATGATTTATTTCAGCTTATATTTCTTTCATTACATTCCCAGTGGGTCAGAAGTTTACAAGTTTACAGCTTCCCACAATAGGTTGGGTGAATTTTGGCCCATTCCTCCTGACAGAGGTGGTGTAACTGAGTCAGGTTTGTAGGCCTCCTTGCTCGCACACACTTTTTCAGTTCTTCCCACACATTTTCTATAGGATTGAGGTCAGGGCTTTGTGATGGTCACTCCAATACCTTGACTTTGTTGTCCTTAAGCCATTTTGCCACAACTTTGGAAGTATGCTTGGGGTCATTGTCCATTCGGAAGACCCATTTGCGACCAAGCTTTAACTTCCTGACTGATGTCTTGAGATGTTACTTCAATGTATCTTACTTCAATATATCCACATCATTTTCCTCCTTCATGATGCCATCTATTTTGTGAAGTGCACCAGCACAAAGTAGATGTCCTAACCTACTTGCCAAAGCTATAGTTTGTTAACAAGACATTCGTGGAGTGGTTGAAAAAGGAGTTGTAATGACTCCAACCTAAGTCTCTGTAAACTTCCGACTTCAACTCTCTCTCTCTATATACAGTGGGGAGAACAAGTATTTGATACACTGCCGATTTTGCAGGTTGTCCTACTTACAAAGCATGTAGAGGTCTGTAATTTTTATCATAGGTACACTTCAACTGTGAGAGACGGAATCTAAAATAAAATCCAGAAAATCACATTGTATGATTTTTAAGTAATTAATTTGCATTTTATTGCATGACATAAGTATTTGATACATCAGAAAAGCAGAACTTAATATTTGGTACAGAAACCTTTGTTTGCAATTACAGAGATCATACGTTTCCTGTAGTTCTTGACCAGGTTTGCACACACTGCAGCAGGGATTTTGGCCCACTCCTCCATACAGACCTTCTCCAGATCCTTCAGGTTTCGGGGCTGTCGCTGGGCAATACGGACTTTCAGCTCCCTCCAAAGATTTTCTATTGGGTTCAGGTCTGGAGACTGGCTAGGCCACTCCAGGACCTTGAGATGCTTCTTACGGAGCCACTCCTTAGTTGCCCTGGCTGTGTGTTTTGGGTCGTTGTCATGCTGGAAGACCCAGCCACGACCCATCTTCAATGCTCTTACTGAGGGAAGGAGGCTGTTGGCCAAGATCTTGCAATACATGGCCCCATCCATCCTCCCCTCAATACGGTGCAGTCGTCCTGTCCCCTTTGCAGAAAAGCATCCCCAAAGAATGATGTTTCCACCTCCATGCTTCACGGTTGGGATGGTGTTCTTGGGGTTGTACTCATCCTTCTTCTTCCTCCAAACACCGCGAGTGGAGTTTAGAACAAAAAGCTCTATTTTTGTCTCATCAGACCACATGACCTTCTCCCATTCCTCCTCTGGATCATCCAGATGGTCATTGGAAAACTTCAGACGGGCCTGAACATGCGCTGGCTTGAGCAGGGGGACCTTGCGTGCGCTGCAGGATTTTAATCCATGACGGCGTAGTGTGTTACTAATGGTTTTCTTTGAGACTGTGGTCCCAGCTCTTTTCAGGTCATTGACCAGGTCCTGCCGTGTAGTTCTGGGCTGATCCCTCACCTTCCTCATGATCATTGATGCCCCACGAGGTGAGATCTTGCATGGAGCCCCAGACCGAGGGTGATTGACCATCATCTTGAACTTCTTCCATTTTCTAATAATTGCGCCAACAGTTGTTGCCTTCTCACCAAGCTGCTTGCCTATTGTCCTGTAGCCCATCCCAGCCTTCTGCAGGTCTACAATTTTATCCTTGATGTCCTTACACAGCTCTCTGGTCTTGGCCATTGTGGAGAGGTTGGAGTCTGTTTGATTGAGTGTGTGGACAGGTGTCTTTTATACAGGTAACGAGTTCAAACAGGTGCAGTTAATACAGGTAATGAGTGGAGAACAGGAGGGCTTCTTAAAGAAAAACGAACAGGTCTGTGAGAGCCGGAATTCTTACTGGTTGGTAAGTGATCAAATACTTATGTCATGCAATAAAATGCAAATTAATTACTTAAAAATCATACAATGTGATTTTCTGGATTTTAGTTTTTTTTAAATTACAGACCTCTACATGCTTTGTAAGTAGGAAAACCTGCAAAATCGGCAGTGTATCAAATACTTGTTCTCCCCACTGTATATATATATATATTTATTTTATACCCTCAAACACCAGGTTAGGCTAATTTCAAAATAGGCCATCATCACTGTCAATCGTGAATGATAATTCTTCAAGTTTTACGGTGAAATGTACAAACTGCATCTGCATGCCAATAATTTGATCTCAATCAGTTTAATGGGAATATGAATTTAGATCTTCTTGAATTACTGTTTCGTGAGAGAATTAGAACAGATGGTGTTAACAAAGCATAAATCCTGGCTAGTGACACGTGCTCTGTTAAGTTTTGGCCATATGAGAAAAGAAATGCAACTATTCAGCTTCAACTAACCATCCTAAAATCTCACTAGAAATTAGGTGCTTTTGGTATAACACAGTAGCGTTTTAGGCCTACTATGCTATTGTCACGTTCCTGACCTGTTTTCTCTTATTTTTGTATGTGTTTAGTTGGTGAGTTGGGGTGGGCATTCTATGTTATGTGTTTCTATGTTTGTTTAAATGGGTTGCCTGATATGGTTCTCAATTAGAGGCAGGTGTTTGACATTTCCTCTGATTGAGAACCATATTAAGGTAGGATGTTCTCACTGTTTGTTTGTGGGTGATTGTCTTCCGTGTCTGTGTTTGTCGCGCTACACGAGACTGTTTCGGTTTGTGTAGTCTATTCCTGTTCTGCGTGTTTATGTACGTTTTCCAGTTCAGGTCTGTCTACGTGGTTTTGTTGTTTTGTAATATTCACAAGTGTGTTTCGTCTTTTACTTTAATAAATTCATTATGTCCTATAACCACGCTGCACTTTGGTCCAATCCCTACTCCTCCTCTTCAAGCGAAGAGGAGGAGAAAGACCGTTACAGCTATGCTATTATATTATGTAAAATACTAATTCATCATTATTTGATCTTCTGGGACATTGATTCAGCTTCAGAAATAATTTTCCAGAAATATTTTTACCAGCTTTGTGTGTTCTCAAATTGAAAAAAGTGCCACTCCCTCGCGCTCCAGCAGCACTACATCCCTGTTCAGAAGATAATATAACACGTTTCTTTTAGTAACTTTTTTTCTCAACTTGTTTCTATTACTTTTTGTTATGTCAAGCTAACTTACAGAGTAGGTAGCTAGCCAGCTAGCTGTCACGCCCTGACCTTAGAGCCTTTTTTATTCTCTATTTGGTTAGGTCAGGGTGTGACTTGGGTGGGCAAATCTATGTTTCTGTTTCTTTGTTGGCCTAGTATGGTTCCCAATCAGAGGCAGCTGTGTATCGTTGTCTCTGATTGGGGATCATACTTAGGCAGCCCTTTTTCCCACCTTAGATTGTGGGATCTTGATTTTGTATAGTTACTGTGTAGCCTGCAGAACGTTACGTTCGTTTATATATATATATATTTTTTTTTTTTGGTGTTCATCTAATAAAGTAAGATGTACGCTTACAACGCTGCACCTTGGTCTCATTCCAACAACGAACGTGACACTAGCTTTGTAGCCATGGATTGTGCACAATGATGTATATATTGCTTGTGCACCTCATTTCTAGATGTAGGAAATAATCTGGGCCCAAACTAATTAATTATGTTTTAATTTAAGCCTTGAGGTTTTTCATATGACCTGAGAAAAGTCAAGAGTTTTTCCTGGCCTTACATAATTTAAGAATTATCTTTCCCTCTTTGGTTGCTTTCCTTGGAAATGTATTTGATAGTGCTGTATTTTACCATCCACTATTTGCTTGGTATTTACTTAGTTATTACACATGGAAACTGTAACAACTATGTAACTACCTAATAAATCCAATTTGGTTTAAATCCATCAAAACAAGCACCATCATGAAACCAGTTTTAAAATGTATGTTGCAAATTGAGTAACAAAACCATGATGCATCTTCAAAAATCAACTATTATTCTGAGGACTAAGATGTGTAGTTTTTGGGAAAGTGTCTTATTTTAAATCCATTTTACATTTTTGCCAGATTTTTGTACATCTTCAGTGCAAATTCTCATTACCAATATGTCTATGGATTAAATTCTCAGGGCATTTTATACAATTGTTATTTGAATAAAACACAACATGTGTTGCTGTAGTTTGTCCATAAATCAATACAAATGTTTACACTCAAGTTTACATTAAACTATAATATTTATTACGTACAAACAGAGTGTCTGTGGACATGAGTCTCATATCATTATTTTTAAATAAAGTTTTATTCACCCGTGATACATCATCTAGAGGAGTAGTCTGTAATGCCCGGGGTGTAGTGGAGGAAAGAGTCAGACGCAGGAGACAGAGAGTTCAGAGTAGCGTAACTTTTAATCACCACAAAGGTGAAACACGGCGCCACTCCAATCAAATGCCCCAATATACAAGGGGAACAAAAAGTTCCGAAAATACAACTAGCACGAACCGTGACATACACGCATGTGCAAACAGTACACAAAACAATCCCGCACACCCAACAGGCGGGCCTGCTGGGTAATAAAGCCCTACTAATCACCCTAACTAAAAACCAATAAACAAAAAAGGAGGGGGAGGAAAAAGTCAGTGGCAGCTAGTAGGCCGGTGACGACGACCGCCGAGCGCCACCCGAACAGGAAGGGGAGCCACCTTCGGTAGGAGTCGTGACATAGTCCTTAGATGAGCACATGAAAAGTACATTTATTCCCTTATATACTTTCAGAATGAGGGGAGCAATGTTAAATTTAGAAATATTGAATTGTCCATTACATTTTTTCGACTTTTGTGAAGATGTTGGTAAAAAGCATAATATCTGATTAAAAAAAACATAACAACAATTATGAAATAGATAAGTACAGATCCTAATCTCAGGGATTCTGTCACACCCTGATCTGATTCACCTGCCTTTGTGACTGTCTCCACCCCCCTCCACGTGTCGCCCATCGTCTCCATTATCCCCAGTGTATTTATACCTGTGTTCTCTGTTTGTCTGTTGCCAGTTCGTTTTGTTTAATTTTTCTTGCTCCTGTCTTTTCTCTAGTTCCTGTTTTCTAGTTTTCACAGTTTTCACCATTCTGCCTGCCCTGACCCTGAGCCTGCATGCCGTTCTATACCTTTCGGACTCTGCTCTGGATTACTGACCTCTGCCTGTCCTTGACATGTCGTTTGCCTGCACCCCTGTTTTTGTAATAAACTTTTGTTACTTCGAAACTGTCTGCATCTGGGTCTTCTCCTGAGCCTTGACAGATTCAAGACAACATATAGTAAAAAATGATACTTCATAATTTTTTGTTTTTTGGGAAGTTTCGTGAGAAGGACCCTGATGTACCATTTGGTATTATATACAGTAGCTAAAGTACACAACATAATGGTTTCCACTAGCTTTTATATCCACAAAGTCAGATTCCACAGGTTTATGATTTTGTTGGGATAGAAACTAGAGACGACCCAACCTAATCTCTTGGTAAATATCAGCTGATCAGAACTCTATGATTCAGTGTTGGTATTGATTTCTATGGTCCTATATCATTGATTCCTATGTGGGTTTGACATTAGCAGTTGTTAGCTGTGTTGGGTCAGGGATGTGCTTGGGTCAACATGCCGTAGTGGTTTATGATACCTGAGTTTCTATGCATATTATGCAATTATACCTTGTAACCAATATGAACAGTCATGATCTTATTGACTGAGAATCAAAATGGACAGTCTGGACAAAACCATCAAGGCATAGCTAGATACGATTGAAGAAATTACAAGGTACCGGAGATTGGCATAGTTGTCAACACAGCCAACTTCAGACCACATATAACCCCCTACAACAGGGGTTCCAACCAACTGGCCACATAACCCCCTACGACAGGGGTTCCAACCAACTGGCCACATAACCCCCTACGACAGGGGTTCCAACCAACTGGCCACATAACCCCCTACGACAGGGGTTACAACCAACTGGCCACATAACCCCCTACGACAGGGGTTCCAACCAACTGGCCACATAACCCCCTACGACAGGGGTTACAACCAACTGGCCACATAACCCCCTACGACAGGGGTTCCAACCAACTGGCCACATAACCCCCTACGACAGGGGTTCCAACCAACTGGTCACATAATCCCCTACGACAGGGGTTACAACCAACTGGCCACATAACCCCCTACGACAGGGGTTACAACCAACTGGCCACATAACCCCCTACGACAGGGGTTCCAACCAACTGGCCACATAACCCCCTACGACAGGGGTTCCAACCAACTGGTCACATAATCCCCTACGACAGGGGTTACAACCAACTGGCCACATAACCCCCTACGACAGGGGTTCCAACCAACTGGCCACATAACCCCCTACAACAGGGGTTCCAACCAACTGGCCACATAACCCCCTACAACAGGGGTTCCAACCAACTGGCCACATAACCCCCTACGACAGGGGTTCCAACCAACTGGCCACATAACCCCCTACGACAGGGGTTCCAACCAACTGGCCACATAACCCCCTACGACAGGGGTTACAACCAACTGGCCACATAACCCCCTACGACAGGGGTTCCAACCAACTGGCCACATAACCCCCTACGACAGGGGTTACAACCAACTGGCCACATAACCCCCTACGACAGGGGTTCCAACCAACTGGCCACATAACCCCCTACGACAGGGGTTCCAACCAACTGGTCACATAATCCCCTACGACAGGGGTTACAACCAACTGGCCACATAACCCCCTACGACAGGGGTTACAACCAACTGGCCACATAACCCCCTACGACAGGGGTTCCAACCAACTGGCCACATAACCCCCTACGACAGGGGTTCCAACCAACTGGTCACATAATCCCCTACGACAGGGGTTACAACCAACTGGCCACATAACCCCCTACGACAGGGGTTCCAACCAACTGGCCACATAACCCCCTACAACAGGGGTTCCAACCAACTGGCCACATAACCCCCTACGACAGGGGTTCCAACCAACTGGCCACATAATCCCCTACGACAGGGGTTCCAACCAACTGGCCACATAATCCCCTACGACAGGGGTTCCAACCAACTGGCCACATAACCCCCTACGACAGGGGTTACAACCAACTGGCCACATAATCCCCTACGACAGGGGTTCCAACCAACTGGCCACATAATCCCCTACGACAAGGGTTCGAACCAACAGGCCCCATAACTCCTTACGACAGGGGTTTCGAACCAACTTTCCCCATAACCCCCTACGACAGGGTTTCAACCAACTGGCCCTAGTTCGCCACTTTCCAAGCTGCCCATCTGCCCGTCTTCCTCTTACATTTCCAACTGTATAGTTAATGGAGGAAAAAGAGACAAGATGCTGTAAAATGTCATATATACAGTACAGTCACCTCTGAATAATACAATTTGTATTAATACAAATACCAAGCTATATTGTATGCTCAAAAAAATTGGGAAATTATATTATATTGTACTAATACAATTGCTCAGAGAAAGAGATTTTGACACCAAAAAGGTAGGTGTCACAATTATTGGGACGTTAAATATTCTTAGAAATAAAATCAAAATCAAATCTGCATTAACATTCTACCTTTTCAAGTTATTCTCAGTTTAAGGTACTGTATTGTGGCCTTCCATGGCTTCCTGTTTCACTGTATAGAATTGAGGTAACACGCATGTAAAATACATTTATCATCCATCACCATGGGGAAAGGCAGAGAACTTACAAATGAAAAAAGACAATTGGTTGTTGACTTTCATAAATAAGGCAATGGGTACAAAAAAATAAACCGAAAAAACAAAAATACCACTTACCACTATTAGGGCAACAAACAAGAAATGTAAAACCACTGGAACAGTAGTAGACTTGCCTGGTAGAGGAAGCATGCATATTTTGTCCCCATGCACAGTGAGAAAAATGGAGGGAAAGAAAAGTCCAAGGGCCACAGTTAGAAAATTACAGAAATTGGTCGAATCTTGCGATCACCAAGTCTCCAAATCTACAATTAGACGCCACAGCCATGCCAATAGGCTATTTGGAAGGGTTGCCATAAAAAAGCTTTATTGAGAACAACCAACAAATGTAGATGCCTGGAGTTTGCTATAAGGAATTGGCACATGTATTGGAACCGGGTGCTATGGTAAGATGAGATGAAAATGCACACCAGTGGTGGATTTGGCATTGAAAAAAATAATACATATTCTGAAAATAACCTAAGCACCTCATACCTACTGTAAAATATGGTGGTGGATCCTTGATGTTATGGTGCTGCTTTGCTTCCACTGGTCCTGGGGCCTTTGTTAAGGTCAACAGCATCATGAACTTTACGCAATACCAGTACATTTTTGTCCAAAACCTTCTTGCCTCTGCCAGGAGGCTGAAACTTGGCTGCAAGTGGATCTTCCAGCAATACAATGACCCCAAGCACACATCAAATCTACAAATAAATAGTTAATTGACCACAAAATCAACATTTTGCAATGGCCGTCTCAGTCTTCGGACTACAACCCCATTGAAAACCTATGGTGTGAATCAAAGAGGGCACTCCATAAGCGCAAACTCGTCATTAAGCTGGGTCTCGACCCCGCCCTGTGCAACTGGGTCCTGGACTTCCTGACTTGCCGCCCCCAGGTGGTGAGGGTAGGTAACAACATCTCCACCCCGCTGATCCTCAACATTGGGGCCCCACAAGGGTGCGTTCTCAGCCCTCTCCTGTATTCCCTGTTCACCCACGACTGCGTGGCCATGCACGCCTCCAACTCAATCATCAAGTTTGCAGACGACACTACACTGGTAGGCTTGATTACCAACAACGACGAGACGGCCTACAGGGAGGAGGTGAGGGCCCTCGGAGTGTGGTGTCAGGAAAATAACCTCACACTCAATGTCAACAAAACAAAGGAGATTATCGTGGACTTCAGGAAACAGCAGAGGGAGCAGCCCCCTATCTACATCGACGGGACAGTAGTGTAGTAGGGAACATCACAGACAAACTGAAATGGTCCACCCACACAGACAGCGTGGTGAAGAAGGCACAGCAGCGCCTCTTCAACCTCAGGAGGCTGAAGAAATTCGGCTTGTCACCAAAAACACTCACAAACTTTTACAGATGCACAATCGGGAGCATCCTGTCGGGCTGTATCACCGCCTGGCACGGAAACTGCTCTGCCCATAACCATAAGGCTCTCCAGAGGGTAGTGAGGTTTACACAACGCATCACCGGGGGCAAACTACCTGCCCTCCACTACACCTACACCACCCGATGGCACAGGAAGGCCAAAAACATCATCAAGGACAACAACCACCCGGCCACTGCCTGTTCACCACGCTATCATCCAGAAGGCGAGGTCAGTACAGGTGCATCAAAGCGGGGACCGAGAGACTGAAAAACAGCTTCTATCTCAAGGCCATCAGACTGTTAAACAGACATCACTAACATTGAGTGGCTGCTGCCAACATACTGACGCAACTCTAGCCACTTTAATAATGGAAAAATTGATGTAATAAATGTATCACTAGCCACTTTAAACAATGCCACTTTCTATAATATTTACATACTCTACATTACTCATCTCATATGTATATACTGTACTGTACACCATCTACTGCATCTTGCCTATGCCGTTCGGACATCACTCATTCATATATTTTCATGTACATATTCTTATTCATTCCTTTACACTTGTGTGTATAAGGTAGTTGTTGTGAAATTGTTAGGTTAGATTACTTGTTAGATATTACTGCATGGTCGGAACTAGAAGCACAAGCATTTTGCTACACTCGCATTAACATCTGCTAACCATGTGTATGTGACAAATACAATTTGATTTGATATCAATAATCTGGAAAGAATCTGTATAGAGGAATGGTCTAAGATCCATCCCAATGTGTTCTCCAATTTCATAAAACATTATAGAAAAACGCTAAGTAGCTTTATCCTATCAATGGGAGCGTGCAAAAAGTATTGAAAACAGAGGTGCCAATAGTTTTGACACTTATCTATGAGATTTTGTTTAAATTATACTGAACAAAAAATATAACCTATAAGAATTAATGCTGTTTTGAAGGCAAAGGGTGGTCACACCAGATATGGATTTGATTTAGATTGTTCTTCTGTTCACTCACTTTGCATTTTGTTAATTGATAAATATAATCTATTTACATGTCTATTTTTGAAAGCATTCTTACTTTACAGCATTTATTCACACCTGCCTAAAACTTTTGCACAGTATCGTATATCAATGGTGACAATCATTTTGGAGGTGACCGTATAACGAGTAATGTTTTTTTAAAGGAGAGAATCTAGTTGCTTTGATCCAGTTGATTGCTTCGTTGCATCTCTGGAACGAGCAGCAAGATGCTAACTAAGGTAATGAGACACGTTACATCCCCTGAAGTGTTGCTTTAATATCTTAATGATTTCCTCTCCTTAGTAAATGATGCCATTCATATTCAACACTAATCGTCTGCTCTGGGGAATATATGAATATGTAAATGGCTTACTACTAATGTTACATAAATCTCTGATTATAAAGCCATGAAGGTTACAGGGAAGAGTGAAAGCACAATATTTATACAATGTTGACATCCAAGGTCAAAGATTTCAGGTCAAAGAGAAGCGTACATTTTCAGAGGAAAATGAAAGTTGTAAGTTGTCCCATATTTACTGTTGGCCACTGGGCAAACGTCTGTGTGTGTGTTTGCATGCATCTGTGTGAATGCGTGTGCCTGTGTGTGCGTGCTTGGGCCTGAGATGCAGAGAATGTGAAATGCTTTTGGCCTAAAAAATTGTCTTAGTTATTTTAATTGTCTTATTTATCTGTGCCCAACGCTGGTATCTTCTCCCTGGTCATTATAATCAGCAACAGTTTCATGATATTTCCATTAAGGCCTAGATTCAATCAGATCAAGCATTTACCGGTGATAGCCGACACCCACATAGCATAGCTGCTGTTTTTGTGTGTCAAATCAGTGAGCAGCTGCTCTTGTGATTGTTGTCAGGAAGCCACACCCGTTCCACTCGCGTTAGAAGTTCAGAACAAGAAAGTGTAGGCTATATAGAAATAATGAAGCTCACATTGAAAATCAGAAGAAATAATGAGGATTTCTATCAGCCTAATGGAGGTGTAGATTACATCTCTCATTCCAGTGTTCAAACTTGTAAACAAGGCTACATGAGATTTCTGTTAATGCGACTCCGTGCAGCCAATGGCAATGTCCATTTTAGATATAATGCCAGGAGCCGCTTGTGGATTTGACAGCTGCAGGTCTGACACATCAAAACATCAGCTATGCGGATGTCGGCTAAAGCAGATCTGATTGAATCGGCCCTTAGAACTTCATGTTCTGGATGAAGAACAGCAGCCATTTTGTGCCCCCTACATCTCCGTAATGGCCACTTTGACATGAACGTGGCTCAGTCATTCCTACAATACAGTGATGTCCTCTGCTTGTCTGTGGCTGAAAGTTCTTGAATACTTCCTGTAATGGGATAATGGCAGGCATTTAACACACGCTAACACACTTTCTTTTTATAGTTGACATTTCAACACAAATGCACACAGACATCAGTCTAAACTCAATCTTGAAGAAATGTTAATTACAAAACGAGTGATAGGATCTCTCCTCACTCTCTCCTTCTCTCTCTATTCTCTCTCATCCCCTTTTCTCCACCCCTCCTCTTCTCTTTCTCTCTCCCCACCCCTTCTCTCTCTCTCTCTCTCTCTCTCTCTGAGTGATTGTGTGATAACTGTTGTACAAACATGTGTGTGTGTATAATGTGTGACATTTGGCCAGCAGGGTTGTTGACCCAGATGAACTCAAATCCATGTCTTTAATCGACACTCAACATGTAATGTTAACCCTGTGGCATCATCATGATGATGACTGTTCATAGTACTATCGATGACTAATGCGGTTACAGCACATACATTTTTTTATATTAATTTAGCAGATGCTCTTACACAGAACAACTTACAAGAGCAATTAGGGTTAAGTGTCTTGCTCAAGGGGGTATCGACAGATTTGTCATCTAGTTGGCTCTGATCATAACACAGAGCCAAGGCCGGATCTAGCCTTTCGGGGGCCCTACGCAAGATTTGGTTGTCCCCCCCCCAACAGAGAGAGAAATTTTAGTTTTAAAGTAAATTTCCTGCAATTATACACATTTTGTCATTGGGCAGAGAGATAATGTTGCAATTTTATAACATATGCCTGGAGCCGGCCCTGCCTGGAGCCGAAAAGTAACAATACATTTTGTACGTAAAAAGAGAAAAAATGTAATACAAAGTAAATGAGCCTCCACCTCCAACCCCATTTCCCCAACCCTAGCCCTGCAACATGTCTACCTCCAACCACCAACCTCCCGCCCTCCCCACCTTCCCACACCCTGTACCAACTAGGGTCCCCAAATGCTCACCTTCGATGGCCACTGGCACGCTGGAGAAGTGTGCACTTCACTAATGAATCCCAGTTTCATGTGGGCAAGTGGTTTGCTGATGTCAACGTTGTGAACTACCTCATGAAGCTGGTCGAGAGAATGCCAAGAGTGTGCAAAGCTGTCATCAAGACGAAGGGTGGATACTTTGAAGAATCTAAACTCTAAAATATATTTTTATTTGTTTTACACTTTTTTGTTACTACATGAATCTATATGTGTTATTTCATAGTTTTGATGTGTTCACTATTATTCAACAATGTTTAAAATAGTATTAATAAAGAAAAACCCTTGAATGAGTAGGGGTGTCCAAACTTTTGACTGGTACTATATACAGTTGAAGTCGAAAGTTTACGTACACTTAGGTTGGAGTCATTAAAACTCATTTTTCAACCACTCCACAAATTTCTTGTTAACAAACTATAGCTTTGGCAAGTCGGTTAGGACATCTACTTTGTGCATGACACAAGTCATTTTTCCAACAATTGTTTACAGACCAGAATATTTCACTTATAATTCACTGTATCACAATTCCAGTGGGTCAGAAGTTGACTGTGCCTTTAAACAGCTTGGAAAGTTCCAGAAAATGATGTCATGGCTTTAGACGCTTCTGATAGGCTAATTGACATCATTTGAGTCAATTGGAGGTGTACCTGTGGATGTATTTCAAGGCCTACCTTCAAACTCAGTGCCTCTGCTTGACATCATGGGAAAATCAAAAGAAATCAGCCAAGACCTCAGAAAGAAATTGTAGACCTCCACAAGTCTGGTTCATCCTTGGGAGCCGATTCCAAATGCCTGAAGGTACCACGTTCATCTGAACAAACAATAGTATGCAAGTATATACATACGTGGTATGACCACGCAGCCGTCATACCGCTCAGGAAGGAGACGCATTCTGTCTCCTAGAGATGAACGTACTTTGGTGTGAAAAGTGCAAATCAATCCAAGAACAACAGCAAAGGACCCTGTGAAGATGCTGGAGGAAACAGGTAAAAAAGTATCTATATCCACAGTAAAATGAGTCCTATATCGACGTAACCTGAAAGGCCGCTCAGCAAGGAAGAAGCCACTGCTCCAAAACCGCCATAAAAAGCCAGACTACAGTTTGCAACTGCACATTAGGACAAAGATTGTACTTTTTGGAGGAATGTCATCTGGTCTGATGAAACAAAATAGAACTGTTTGGTCATAATGACCATTGTTATGTTTGGAGGAGAAAGGGGGAGGCTTGCAAGCTAAATAACACCATCCCACCGTGAAGCACGGGGGTGGCAGCATCATGTTGTGGGGGTGCTTTGCTGCAGAAGGGACTGGTGCACTTCACAAAATAGATGGCATCATGAGACCCATATCTATATCTATCCTACCCTGCCTTTCTAAGGTCTTCGAAAGCCAAGTTAACAAACAGATTACCGACCATTTCGAATCCCACCATACCTTCTCCGCTATGCAATCTGGTTTCAGAGCTGGTCATGGGTGCACCTCAGCCACGCTCAAGGTCATAAACGATATCGTAACCGCCATCGATAGGAAACAATACTGTGCAGCTGTATTCATTGACCTGGCCAAGGCTTTTGACTCTGTCAATCACCGTATTCTTATCGGCAGACTCGACAGCCTTGGTTTCTCTAATGATTGCCTCGCCTGGTTCACCAACTACTTCTCTGATAGAGTTCAGTGTGTCAAATCGGAGGGTCTGTTGTCCGGGCCTCTGGCAGTCTCTATGGGGGTGCCACAGGGTTCAATTCTTGGACCGACTCTCTTCTCTGTATACATCAATGATGTCGCTCTTGCTGCTGGTGAGTCTCTGATCCACCTCTACGCAGATGACACTATTCTGTATACTTCTGGCCCTTCTTTTGACACTGTGTTAACAACCCTCCAGGCGAGCTTCAATGCCATACAACTCTCCTTCCGTGGCCTCCAATTGCTCTTAAATACAAGTAAAACTAAATGCATGCTCTTCAACCGATCGCTGCCTGCACCTGCCCGCCTGTCCAACATCACTACTCTAGACGGCTTTGACTTAGAATATGTGGACAACTACAAATACCTAGGTGTCTGGTTAGACTGTAAACTCTCCTTCCAGACTCACATCAAACATCTCCAATCCAAAGTTAAATCTAGAATTAGCTTCCTATTCCGCAACAATGCATCCTTCACTCATGCTGCCAAACATACCCTTGTAAAACTGACCATCCTACCAATCCTCGACTTCGGTGATGTCATTTACAAAATAGCCTCCAATACCCTACTCAATAAATTGGATGCAGTCTACCACAGTGCCATCCGTTTTGTCACCAAAGCCCCTTACACTACCCACCACTGCGACCTGTACACTCTCGTTGGCTGGCCCTCGCTTCATACTCGTCGCCAAACCCACTGGCTCCAGGTCATCTACAAGACCCTGCTCGGTAAAGTCCCCCCTTATCTCAGCTCGCTGGTCACCATAGCAGCACCTACCTGTAGCACGCGCTCCAGCAGGTATATCTCTCTGGTCACCCCCAAAACCAATTCCTCCTTTGGCCGCCTCTCCTTCCAGTTCTCTGCTGCCAATGACTGGAACAAACTACAAAAATCTCTGAAACTGGAAACACTTATCTCCCTCACTAGCTTTAAGCACCAGCTGTCAGAGCAGCTCATAGATTACTGCACCTGTACATAGCCCATCTATAATTTAGCCCAAACAACTACCTCTTTACCTACTGTATTCATTTATTTATTTTTGCTCCTTTGCACCCCATTATCTCTATCTCTACTTTGCACTTTCTTCCACTGCAAACCAACCATTCCAGTGTTTTTTTTACTTGCTATATTGTATTTACTTTGCCACCATGGCCTTTTTATATTTTTATTTATTTTTATATATATTTTGTTTGTCTTCACCTCCCTTATCTCACCTCACTTGCTCACATTGTATATAGACTTATTTTTCACTGTATTATTGACTGTATGTTTGTTTTACTCCATGTGTAACTATGTGTTGTTGTATGTATCGAACTGCTTTGCTTTATCTTGGCCAGGTCGCAATTGTAAATGAGAACGTGTTCTCAATTTGCCTACCTGGTTAAATAAAGGTGAAATAAATAAATAAAAAATGAGGAGGAAAAATGATGTGGATATATTGAAGCAATATCTCAAGACATCAGTCTCAAATGAGTCTTCCAAATGGATAATGACTCCAAGCATACTTCCAAAGTTGTGTCATAATGGCTTAAGGACAACAAAGTCATGGTATTGGAGTGGCCATCACAAAGCTCTGACCTCAATCCTATAGAAAATTTGTGGGCAGAACTGAAAAAGTGTGTGCGAGCAAGGAGGCCTACAAACCTGACTCAGTTACACCATCTCTGTCAGGAGGAATGGGCCAAAATTCACCCAACTTGTTGTGGGAAGCTTGTGGAAGGCTACCCGAAATGTTTGACCCAAGTTAAACATTTTAAAGGCAATGCTACCAAACACTAATTGAATGTATGTTAACTTCTGACCCACTGGGAATGTAATGAAAGAAATAAAAGCTGAAATAAATAATTCTCTCTATTCTGTCATTTCACATATTTAAAATAAAGTGGCGATCCTAACTGACCTAAAACAGGTTAATTTTACTATTATTAAATGTCAGGAATTGTGAAAAACTGAGTTTAAACATATTTGGCTAAGTTGTATGTAAACTTCTGACTTCAACTGTGTATAGATATTTAAATTTTTTGTGTGCGTGTTTGGGCAATATAGATTGTTTATTTGTATGTGTTGGGCTTAATCTGAGATTATTATTTACAGAGTCAAATGTATTTGTCCGGGCCTCAATTGTTTACAAGCACCATTCATTCCCGCTGTCGATAATTCTGTTATATCTTCTAATAGTAACTGTATCCACTGATGAATTGGGAAAGAGTGAGGTGATTGCCATCTAAGAGCCAACATCTTTTTAGAGATGTGAGACCTTACAGTGAAATGCTTACTTACGAGCCCCTAACCAACAGTGCAGTTTCAAAAAATATGGATAAGAATAAGAGATAAATGTAACAAGTAATTAAAGACCAGCAGTAAAAAATAACAATATATACAGGAGGGTGCCGGTACAGAGTCAATGTGCAGGGGCAACGTTTAGTTGAGGTAGTATGTACCTGTAGGTAGAGTTAATTAAAGTGACTATTCATAGATGACAACAGACAGTGGCAGTGGTGTGGAGAGGGGAGGGGGGAGGGGGGATGGCAATGCAAATAGTCTGGGTAGCCATTTGACTAGATGTTAAGAAGTCTGATGGCTTGGGGGTAGAAGCTGTTTGGAAGCCTCTCGGACCTAGACTTGGCGCTCTGGTACCGCTTGCCGTGCGGTAGCAGAGAGAACAGTCTATGACTAAGGTGGCTGGAGTCTTGGACAATCTTTAGGGCCTTCCTCTGACACCGCCTGGTATAGAGGTCCTGGATGGCAGGAAGCTTGGCCCCAGTGATGTACTGGGCCGTTCGCATTGCCCTCTATAGTGCCTTGCGGTAGGAGGCTGAGCAGTTGTCATATCAGGCAGTGATGCAACCAGTCAGGATGCTCTCGTTGGTGCAGCTGTAGAACCTTTTGAGGATCTGAGGACCCATGCCAAATCTTTTCAGTCTCCTAAGGGGGAATAGGTTTTTTCGTGCCCACTTCACGACTGTCATGGTGTGCTTGGACCATGTTAGTTTGTTGGTGATGTGGACACCAAGGAACTTGAAGCTCTCAACCTGCTCCACTGCAGCCCCGTCGATGAGAATGGGGGCGTGCTCGGTCCTCTTTTTCCTGTAGTCCACAATCATTTCCTTTGTTTTGATCACGTTGAGGGAGAGGCTGTTGTCCTGGCACCACGCGGCCAGGTCTCTGACCTACTCCCTATAGGCTGTCTCGTTGTTGTCGGTGATCAGGCCTACCACTGTTGTGTCATCGGCAAATTTAATGATGGTGTTGGAGTCGTGCCTGGCCATGCAATCATGAGTGAACAGGGAGTACAGTAGGGTGCTGAGCACACACCCCTGAGGGGCCCCTGTGTTGAGGATCAGCGTGGCGGATGTGTTGTTACCTACCCTTACCACCTGGGGGCGGCCCGTCAGGAAGTCCAGGATCCAGTTGCAGAGGGAGGTGTCTAGTCCCAGGATCCTTAGCTTATTGATGAGCTTTGAGGGCACTATGGTGTTGAACGCTGAGCTGTAGTCGATGAACAGCATTCTCACATAGGTGTTTTTGTCCAGGTGGGAAAGGGCAGTGTAGAGTGCAATAGAGACTATATCATCTGTGGATCTGTTGGGGTGGTATGCAAATTGGAGTGGGTCTAGGGTTTCTGGGATGATGGTGTTGATGTGAGCCATGACCAGCCTTTCAAAGCAAAGTAGTCATTTAGGCAGGTTACCTTAGTGTTTTTGTGCACAGGGACTATGGTGGTCTGCTTAAAACATGTTATTACAGACTCGGACAGGGAGAGGTTGAAAATGTCAGTGAAGACACTTGCTAGTTGGTCAGCGCATGCTCACAGTACACGTCCTGGTAATCCGTCTGGCCCTGCGGCCTTGTGAATGTTGACCTTTTTAAAGGTCTTACTCACATCGACTGCGGAGAGTGTGATCACACAGTCTTCCGGTACAGCTGGTGCTCTCATGCATGTTTTAGTGTTATTTGCCTCGAAGCGAGCATAGAAGTAGTTTCAGGGTTATATCAGTGAAGACCACCTCTTCCAGTGTAATAGGAGACACCATATTTATCTATATGCTCAGCCAGGGGGCTGAAGAATCATGTCTAAACCAATTTAGGATGGGATGAAAAGCTAGTGCATGGAAATACAATTTTGTACAGAGAGTCCTCCTACGTCTTTCCCTCTTTGTAAGTTTGCTCATTTTATCCAGGATCACTTACTTTGCCAAATAAATCTCAAAACCGCACTATGGATTTTATCCCAATAGCGCATGTGCTTTTCTGTTGCTCATTATTTAAGAAAAGCAAGATTTCAGTCTTGGGGGTGTGGTTTGATTTGGCTGTTACTGATGTTTGTCCCCAATGAGACTCCATAGGAACAAAGACAGTATGACTTCCTAAAAATAGTCAGAATGAATCTAAGACAACTCAAGAAATCGTTTTTCTGCAGAGGAGGGTAATCGTGCAATTTTACATCCAGCTAAGGTGTTTTATGCAGTATTTCTTAAGTAAACAATTGTGTGACGTGTTGTCTTATGTAAACAAAGTGCGATCCTCTGTGCTGCTGGGCAGGTCTGTCTCACTGTCTGTGTTCTACCATACGATTGAATTGAGCGCAATCATTACAGCTGTTATTGGGCAAGTGGGCATTGTCGAAATCAAAACCCAACCCTCAAGTAAGTCATGAAAACTCTTGTACACAAATCTCAAAATGTACCTACTTACACTTTTTAGACAATTTGGCACTGGAATAAATGTTTCTGACCAATATCAATGTCACATTCGACTGGGCACAAAATGTAATTTGTCATCGTATTGAGACAATACGTTGGATGTTTTAAAAAGTCATCAACGTTGTTTTGAGGGTGAAATATCAACCACAGGATTATGTAATCATTGTAATCAATGTTCAACATGGACAAATCTTGTATAAAATATGTTGAATTTGTACCTTTGAAACAGCGTCAGATTTTCAACGTTATATCCACAATAAAACAGTAGGCTGGGTAGCACCTCCTACTGGAGAGTTGATCTACAGCTATTCAGTTGGTCTCCCATCCAGGGTTTTAACCAAGACCTGCTTAACTTTGTCACTGACTACTACAAATGTGCTATCGTGAGAATAATTTTTGAGATCTCTTCATAACTAAATATATTCACTTTTGCTATCGAAGTCATTCCAAAGGGTAAGTTTAGCAGAGCAAATGAAATGTAAACATACTTTACAAGTCATATCATCAATGATACTATTCAGGCCTATATACACTCAACAAAAATATAAACACAACATGCAACAATTTCAAAGATTTTAGTGAGTTACAGTTCATATAAGGAAATCAGTCAATTGAAATAAATAAATGAGGACCTAATCTATGGATTTCACATCATTGGGAATACAGATATGAATCTGTTGGTGACAGACACCTTAAAAAAAAGGTAGGGGCGTGAATAAAAAAAACAGTCACATCTCCTTTGCATAGTTGATCAGGCTGTTGTTTGTGGCCTGTGGAATGTTATTCCACTCCTCTTCAATGGCTGTGCGAAGTTTCTGGATAATGGCGGGGAACTGGAACAAAGCCAGATGTGGAGTTCCTGGGCTGGCAAGTTTACATGTGGTCTGCGGTTGTGAGGCCGGTTAGACGTACTACCAAATTCCCTAAAACGATGTCGGAGGGGGCTTATAGTAGAGAAATTAACATTAAATTATCTGGCAACAGCTTTGGTGGGCATTCCTGCAGTCAGCATGCTAATTGCATGGAACATTTCTGGGATACTTTATTCCAGCTCATGAAACATGAAACCTGGGACCAACACTCTTTAACTTATATTTTTGGTTGAGATGGAGACGTGAATCCAAAATATAAATTATAAATTTGTAGACAAATTGGATATTGAATTGTGTTTAGTTGTCAAATCAACCAAATATTCACATTTGAAGGAGATGTATCTTCTGCTTGGTTAGTTCCATCTGAGCCACTGACTTGATCCCAGTTTGTCCACAAATTAATAATATACAGTGGGGAGAACAAGTATTTGATACACTGCCGATTTTGCAGGTTTTCCTACTTACAAAGCATGTAGAGGTCTGTCATTTTTATCATAGGTACACTTCAACTGTGAGAGACGGAATCTAAAACAAAAATCCAGAAAATCACATTGTATGATTTTTAAGTAATTAATTTGCATTTTATTGCATGACATAAGTATTTGATCACCTACCAACCAGTAAGAATTCCGGCTCTCACAGACCTGTTAGTTTTTCTTTAAGAAGCCCTCCTGTTCTCCACTCATTACCTGTATTAACTGCACCTGTTTGAACTCGTTACCTGTATAAAAGACACCTGTCCACACACTCAATCAAACAGACTCCAACCTCTCCACAATGGCCAAGACCAGAGAGCTGTGTAAGGACATCAGGGATAAATTGTAGACCTGTACAAGGCTGGGATGGGCTACAGGACAATAGGCAAGCAGCTTGGTGAGAAGGCAACAACTGTTGGCGCAATTATTAGAAAATGGAAGAAGTTCAAGATGACGGTCAATCACCCTCGGTCTGGGGCTCCATGCAAGATCTCACCTCGTGGGGCATCAATGATCATGAGGAATGTGAGGGATCAGCCCAGAACTACACGGCAGGACCTGGTCAATGACCTGAAGAGAGCTGGGACCACAGTCTCAAAGAAAACCATTAGTAACACACTACGCCGTCATGGATTAAAATCCTGCAGCGCACGCAAGGTCCCCCTGCTCAAGCCAGCGCATGTCCAGGCCCGTCTGAAGTTTGCCAATGACCATCTGGATGATCCAGAGGAGGAATGGGAGAAGGTCATGTGGTCTGATGAGACAAAAATAGAGCTTTTTGCTCTAAACTCCACTCGCCGTGTTTGGAGGAATAGAAGGATGAGTACAACCCCAAGAACACCATCCCAACCGTGAAGCATAGAGGTGGAAACATCATTCTTTGGGGATGCTTTTCTGCAAAGGGGACAGGACGACTGCACCGTATTGAGGGGAGGATGGATGGGGCCATGTATCGCGAGATCTTGACCAACAACCTCCTTCCCTCAGTAAGAGCATTGAAGATGAGTCGTGGCTGGGTCTTCCAGCATGACAACGACCCGAAACACACAGCCAGGGCAACTAAGGAGTGGCTCCGTAAGAAGCATCTCAAGGTCCTGGAGTGGCCTAGCCAGTCTCCAGACCTGAACCCAATAGAAAATCTTTGGAGGGAGCCGAAAGTCCGTATTGCCCAGCGACAACCCCGAAACCTGAAGGATCTGGAGAAGGTCTGTATGGAGGAGTGGGCCAAAATCCCTGCTGCAGTGTGTGCAAACCTGGTCAAGAACTACAGGAAACGTATGATCTCTGTAATTGCAAACAAAGGTTTCTGTACCAAATATTAAGTTCTGCTTTTCTGATGTATCAAATACTTATGTCATGCAATAAAATGCAAATTAATTACTTAAAAATCATACAATGTGATTTTCTGGATTTTTGTTTTAGATTCCTTCTCTCACAGTTGAAGTGTACCTATGATATAAATTACAGACCTCTACATGCTTTGTAAGTAGGAAAAACTGCAAAATCGTCAGTGTATCAAATACTTGTTCTCCCCACTGTATATGTTGGATTAACATCTCCATCTCAACCGAAAATGTAAATTAAAGAACACGACTAAATCAAATCAAACTTTAAATAAAGTTTGATTTGATTTAGTCATATTCTTTAACTTTGATTATTGGTTGAGATGGAAATGTGAATCCACCGTATAAATTGATTAATTAAAACTGGAATTTGTTGACAACCAAACACAATTCAATATCACTTTTGCAATACAGTAAATAGCCTATTAACTTGTCGACAAGTTGACAAATTATATGTTGGATTCACGTCTCCAACTGAACCAAAAATGGAAGTTAAAGAATAGGATTAAGCCAGTGGATCAGATGAAACTATTCTTCATTGTCAACCAAACACAATTCAATAAAAAATTGTAATACAGTAAATAGTCTAAAGTTAAGGCTATCTTACAAACTAATGTAACAGTATTTATTCACCTTTAAAATGAGTAACATCCATGGCAACAGACCGTAACTATAAATATCTTACTATGTAATCATAGAAAGCATGCATGTTCAAGATAGCATGCAAAGGTCGCAGGTCTGTGGAGACCTTCACAATATAAATATCTGTGCAGATTCTTGAATAGCATTGATCACTTGTACTTTTAATGTAATCTCCACTACAATCCAGGTCATTTGGTTGTGCTATCAGATGAAGCACAGTGATAACACATTAAGTTGTTGTATAAATACAAAAAATCTGACCTTGTATTTCCATTGGAATTTGGCCCGAAGGGTCTCCCAGTCGCGGCCCGGGTGCGACAGAGCCTGGACTCGAACCCAGAATCTCTAGTGGTACAGCTAGCCCTGCCTTAGACCACTGTGTCACGCAGGAGGCCCAACAACGTGCCTTTTAATAAATCTCGGCCTAAGCTCTAAAAATGGAATTTCCCTAGTGTCATCACAGTCACGACATTCCTAACATTCCCACCTATTTTGACTAATGATGATGAAGTTGGCTTTAAACCAAGACTCTTTCTTTAGAAATCTCTTTGTGTTTTGGTATTCGTTTTGTAGTCCTCCATTCTCAAGTGTCTCTGTGTCGTCACCAGTCTCAACGGTCTTCATCAACGTTTGTTACTTTACAAACAACGTTTGGGGGGAGAGAGGGGAAAGAGGGAGGCAAAAGAGGGAGGGAAAAGAGAGAAAGAGGTATTAAGGGAAAAATAGACAATGGGGCTGGATTTACACTTCAAATACTCCTTCAATCTCACACATCTCCCTACTCATTATAGAACAGATGATAATATACAGTACCAGTCAAAAGTTTGGACACACCTACCTATTCAAGGGTTTTTCTTTATTTTTACTATTTTCTACATTGTAGAATAATAGTGAAGACATCAAAACTATGAAATAACACATATGGAATCATGCAGTAACCAAAAAAGTGTTAAACAAATCAAAATATATTTTATATTTGAGTTTTTTCATAGTAGCCACCATTTTCTTTGATGACAGCTTTGGTCACTACATGTTTCCATATGTGTTATTTCATCATTTTGATGTATTCACTATTATTCTACACTCTAGAAAATAGTAAAAATAAAGAAAAACCCTTGAATGAGTAGGTGTGTCCAAACTTATGACTTGTACTGTAATTGATCGTAGGAGCTGTTCTTTCGTCCAAATGTTTCGCACTGTGCACAGACTTCAATTCATCGTCTATTCCATGTTGATCATTTAATTTAAATGATGTTGAAACAACGTTGATTTAACCAGTGTTTGCCCAGTGGTATGAAACTTGTTTTTCAACTATTCACCTCTTGACTCCATGACTTCTAAATAAAGACGTATTCATGACAAATAATGTTTGAGCTATAGACGTCACAAAATCATATTTTGTTTTTGATTCAGTATAGGTAAGGCAACATTGATGTTGTGGGACTTCTCTAGTGTTAGGAGAGAACACTCTCATCTTTTGAGCATGTTCTAATCTAGTGTAATCCCTCAAAGACAGAGGGAATTTGAGAACAACAACACAGTATTGTTTAACCTCTTGAATTGTTAATGCTGCTTCAATATTTTATGCTCCAGTGCCAGTCTACCACTGATATAATGGTTTTGGTTTCTTTCAACGGTCAGACAATATCTTTGAGCTCTTAGTTACGCCTTCAACCATTCACAGCTCTGTTTTTCTCTCTGTTTCTGCCTCTACCCTTCTTTTCCCCTTTCTCTTTCCATCCCTCTTCTCCCTTCTCTCTCTCTCTTCTACTCTCATTTGCAGCACCAATAAACATATAATATTGATCAGAAATGTGGAGCGCACTACACTGGGGGGTCCAAGTCCTGTGATTAATAGAATTGTAATATTCAAATAGATAACTAAATAATTAACTGATAAATAAACTGATGGATAATACACTGAACAAAAATATAAATGCAACATGTAAAGTGTTGGTCCCATGTTTCATGAGCTGAAATAAAAGATCCCAGAAATTTTCCATACGCACAAAAAGCTTATTTCTCTCAAATTTTGTGCACAAATTTGTTTACGTCCTTGTTAGTGAGCATTTCTCCTTTGCCAAGATAATCCATCCACCTGACAGGTGTAGCATATCAAGAAGATGATTAAACAGCCTGATCATTACACAGGTGCACCTTGTGCTCGGGACAATAAAAGGCCACTCTAAAATGTGCAGTTTTGTCACACAACACAATGCCACAGATGTCTCAAGTTTGGAGGGAGCGTGGAATTAGCATGCTGACTGCAGTAATGTCCACTAGAGCTGTTGCCAGAGAACTGAATGTTAATTTCTCTACCATAATCCGCCTCCAACATCATTTTAGAGAATTTGGCAGTACGTCCAACCGGCCTCACAACCGCAGACCACATGTAACCACGCCAGCCCAGGACCTCCGCATCCGGCTTCTTCACCTGCAGGATCGTCTGAGACTAGCCACCCGGATAGCTGATGAAACTGTGGGTTTGCACAACCAAAGAATTTCTGCACAAACTGTCAGAAACTGTGTCAGGGAAGCTAATTTCTGTTCTTGTGGTTCTCACCAGGGTCTTGACCTGACTGCAGTTCGGTGTTGTAACCAACTTCAGTGGGCAAATTCTGACCTTCGATGGTCACTGGCACGCTGGAAAAGTGTGCTCTTCACGGATGAATCCCAGTTTCAACTGTACTGGGCAGATGGCATTGTGTGGGCGAGAGGTTTGCTGATGTCAACGTTGTGAACAGAGTGTCGCATGATGGCGGTGGGGTTATGGTATGAGCAGGCATAAGCTATGGACAATGAACACAATTGCATTTGATCAAAAAGCCATTTGAATGTGACGAGATCTTGAGTCCCATTGCTGTGCCATTCTACCACCTCTATCGCCTCATGTTTCAGCATGATAAATATTGTACAGCCCCATGTTGCAAGGATCTGTGCACAATTCCTTGGAACTGAAAATGCCTGCATACTCACCAGACATGTCACCCGTTGAGCATGTTTGCGATGCTCTGGATCAACGTGTACAACATCTTGTTCCAGTTACCGCCAATATCCAGCAACTTCTCAAAGCCGTTGAAGAGGAGTGGAACAATATTCCACAGGCCACAATCAACAACCTGATCAACTCTATGTGAAGGAGATGTATCGCGCTGCATGAGGCAAATGGTGGTCACACCAGATACTGACTGGTTTTCTGATCCACGCCCTTACCTTTTTATTAATGTATCTGTGACCAACAGATGCATGTATTCCCATTCATGTGAAATCCATAGATGAGGGCCTAATGAATTTATTTCAATTGACTGATTCCCTTATATCAACTGTAACTCAGTGAAATCTTTGAAATTGTTGCATGTTGCGTTTATATTTTTGTTCAATGTATTAATAAACTAGTATTGATAATATTCACTAATATATATATAAAAATATATATTAGTACCTTGGCTCTAGCTCAGTGTTTTGTGCAAGTGTGTAAATGCACCTGTGCACGTGTGTGGAGGTCATATTCAGTTGTCAGTGTGTGTTTGTGTGTGACCCGCTATTGATTGCGCAAATGACAGTCATGCTGTGAGTCTGATAAGTGTATTGATGATCTGATGTAACCCTGAGTTAACCCTGTGTTATCCCAGTAGAACAGGTTTGCTTTGTTCAACTGCCATTGACTAAATCATTATCCCGCCATCTGTCACCACTCTGTATCACTCTGTTATAATATCATTATCTGATGACTTTTAAATGTTGAGCACATCCCACTGTTTGTCTATGTGCGTGTGAGTGTGTGTGCACCCGACTGTGTTCCTGTGAGTGTGTGTGTGTGCGTTGACATATTGAAGAAACATACAGTACATTCACCACTTCATCATGTCTATGCGATAGAGATAAGAGTTAGATCGGCCTGAATCCCATTCCATTAACATAGAGCCTGAGGGCTGTGGGGATGAAGTCAAGCCCTGAAGTCATCACATTTTTCACATCAAATAGACTCTGATAGACCTATCTCCTCTGGAGCCAATTATCATCTTATTTTCATAACACAAAGACAATGAAATTCAAACTGAAATAACAATGAGAGAGAGAGAGAGAGAGAGAGAGAGAGAGAGAGAGAGAGAGAGAGAGAGAGAGAGAGAGAGAGAGAGAGAGAGAGAGAGAGAGAGAGAGAGAGAGAGAGGGGGGGGGGGGTGAGAGAGGGAAAAAAGGGAGAGAGAGAGAGAGAAAAGGGGGGAGAGAGAGACTGAGAGAAAAGGGGGGAGAGAGAGAGAAAAGGGAGCGAGAGAGAGAAAAAAATGTGACGGGAGAGCGAGGGCGAATTAGTGCTATCCTAGGGGTGTGTATTAGCAATTCTGATCGTCATGCTACCTCGGTTCTGGAATTGTTCTGGAAAGTTCAACAGATACTCCAACAGTCAATATACCTGATAAATATTCATGTTAATAATGGGGAATATGAAAATATGTGCATATCTGTGAACAGTTCAAGCTGTTACAGTCATTATGTTTGGACCACGAGGATTGTTGTTGCCTAGCAAATGAGTAGAGAAAAGGAGAAAGTCCACATTTTACATTAGGGTGGGGGAAAAATCAATTTTAGATAAACATTTGCTATTTGCTAATGAGTCTTATGGAAATAACGTGTAGATGACGGAGCAAGAGAATCATGTAATGCTTAATAATGAGAACACACACTCCAGTAAGAACAGTGCAGGTCAGGGTTGGGGTCAATTTCATTCCAATTCTGTCAATTTGGAATGAATGAATTAAAATAGCAATCGAAGAATTAAAGAAGTACAATTTATTTCGAAAAGTATATATATTTTTTTTAATACAATTTTCTACCTAGAAGCTCACTCCTATTTGAAATGTCAAGTCTCAATATGAGGCAGGGGTTTAGAATGATTCTAGAAGTTATATTTACTCAAATCAATCCCTTGCCATGTACTTTACATTGATCATTATGTTTGGTTGAATTGTGCTTGTGAGATAATCAAATATTTTCATAAAAAATATCACTCGAAGATTTTGTTCAGAAATGCACATGAACACATATTTGCAACACACACACAGACACACACACAAAACAATTGTCTCTGCCCACGCATCAATCTGTTTGCCGTTAGTTCAGCGACTTTTCCTGTTGACCTGACGAGACATAGATGGAACTCTTTGTAATTAAACACACACACTATGATTCATCCCTGCTCTCCTATGGTTCATTTCACAACAGATAGACCAGGGGTTAATGAACTCTGCTGGCTCAATCTGGCATCTATCTGTTTTTCTGTCTGGTTCAATCATTTTATCCTTGGTGTGATAGTCAGGCTGTGTGTTTGTGTGTGTGTGTGTGTGTGTGTGTGTGTGTGTGTGTGTGTGTGTGTGTGTGTGTGTGTGTGTGTGTGTGTGTGTGTGTGTGTGTGTGTGTGTGTGTGTGTGTGTGTGTGTGTGTGTGTGTGTGTCTGTGTCTGTGTCTGTGTCTGTGTCTGTGTGCATGCGTCTATGAGTGTGTGTGCGCGTTTGCATGTGCACATACATACACTACCGTTCAAAAGTTTGGGGTCACTAGGAAATGTCCTTGTTTTTGAAAGAAAAACTATTTTTTTGTCCATTAAAATAACATCAAAGTCATCAGAAATACAGTGTAGACATTGTTAATGTTGTAAATGACTTTTGTAGCTGAAAATAGCTGATTTGTAATGGAATATCTACATAGGTGTACAGAGGCCCATTATCAGAAACCATCACTCCTGTGCTCCAATGGCACGTTGTGTTAGCTAACCCAAGATTATCATTTTAAAAGGCTACTTGATCATTAGAAAATAATTTTGCAATTACCCTTTTGCACAGCTGGCAGCTTCAATAAATAGTACCCGCAAAACACCAGTCTCAACGTCAACATTGAAGAGGCGACACTGGGATGCTGGCCTTCTAGGCAGAGTTGCAAAGAAAAAGCCATATCTCAGACTGGCCAATAAAAAGACACGATTAAGTTAAGCAAAATAACACTGGACAGAGGAACTCTGCCTAGAAGGCCAGCATCCCAGTGTCGCCTCTTCACTGTTGACGTTGAGACTGGTGTTTTGCGGGTACTATTTAATGAAGCTGCCAGTTGAGGACTTGTGAGGTGTCTGTTTCTCAAACTAGACACTCTTATGTACTTGTCCTCTTGCTCAGTTGTGCACCGGGGCCTCCCATTCCTCTTTCTATTCTGGTTAGTGACAGTTTGCACTGTTCTGTGAAGGGAGTAGTACACAGCGTTGTACGAGATCTTCAGTTTCTTGGCAATTTCTCGCATGGAATAGCCTTCATTTCTCAGAACAAGAATAGACTGACAAATTTCAGAAGAAAGTTCTTTGTTTCTGGCCATTTTGAGCCTGTAATTGAACCCACAAATGCCAAAGCTCCAGATACTCAACTAGTCTAAAGAAGGCCAGATGTATTGCTTCTTTAATCAGAACAACAGTTTTCAGCTGGGCTGACATAATTGCAAAAGGGTTTTCTAATGATCAAGTAGCCATTTAAAATGATAATCTTGGATTAGCTAAGACAACGTGCCATTGGAACACAGGAGTGATGGTTGCTGATAATGGTCTCTGTACGCCTATGTAAATATTCCATTAAAAATCAGCCCTTTCCACCTACAATAGTCATTTACAACATTAACAATGTCTACACTGTATTTCTGATCCATTTGATGTTATTTTAAGGGACAAAAAATGTGCTTTGCTCTCAAAATCAAGGACATTTCTAAGTGACCCCAAACTTCTGAATGGTAGTGTACGTGGCACCGAACCTCCACTCTTAGGGAAGATGACGTCACAAACACTAGGCTACTCTTCTACCTCTACACCATATTTGGGAAACGATGGGGCGGCTATCGTATTTGGGTAGTTAGGGGAGGACGAACCATCTCATAGTAATCAGGTCACTGTGACTCCCGGGCTGGAAACAGGATTTCTAATGATGGGATATGATGGGATACGATTACTGAGAGAACATCAGGTAATGTACCTACTGGCCCGGAGACACACATCACATGCACACACACACATTGACCATACCCAATCCTGATAATATCTGAGAATATAGCACAAAGGCCTTATATAACATCTTTCAAAGCAGACAAAGAGAGGAACACTGTGTAATACAACCCTAGTCATCTAGATTTCCTATCACTTTCTTTCCTTCTGAGGTGTAAAGGGATAGTTCACTTTTTAGATTGTTTTGCTTATTTTCAATTGTTTTCTTCAGTTTTTTGTTGTTGTGAGTATTATCCTTGGCTGTTGTTGTTTTGTCCATTTCATAAGTGTTTCATCAATTTTAAAGACATGGTCCAGTACTTTGGCAACTTGTAGTACTTTTTAAACCTCCCACTTTGGGCTGGTGGATGTGTCAATGTGTAGTTCATAAATGGATAACCTATGAGCAGAATTAATGTCAGAATTAATGTCTTGTCTGGGAGCAAGACGTCGGCTCGTTTTCTTTTTGTAATCCGTGATTGACTGTAGATCCTGCCACATACGTCTCGTGTTTGAGCCGTTGAATTGCGACTCTACTTTGTCTCTATACTGATGCTTAGCTTGTTTGATTGCCTTGTGGAGGGAATAGCTACACTGCTTGTATTCGGTCATGTTTCCGGTCGCCTCGCCTTAAAAGCAGTGGTTCGCGCTTTCAGTTTTGAGCATATCCTGCCATCAATCCACGGTTTCTGGTTAGGGAAGGTTTTAATTGTCACCGTGGGTACATCATCACCGATGCACTTGCTAATAAACTCGCTCACCGAGTCAGCGTATACATCAATGTTTTTGTCTGAGGCTATACGGAACATATCCCAGTCCACGTGATCGAAGCAATTTTGAAGCGTGGAATCCGATTGGTCGGACCAGTGTTGAACAGACCTGAGCACGGGCGTTTTCTGTTTTAGTTTCTGTCTATTGGCTGGAAGCAACAAAATGGAGTCGTGGTCAGATTTGCCGAAAGGAGGGCGGGGAGGGCTTTGTATGTGTCGTGGAAGTTAGAGTAGCAATGATCCAGAATGCTGCTAGCTTTGTCGCGCATTCAATATGCTGATAAAATTTAGGGAGCCTTGTTTTCAGATTAGCTTTGTTAAAATCCCCAGCTACAATAAATGCAGCCTCATGATATATGGTTTCCAGTTTACATAGAGTCCAGTGATGTTCTTTCAGGGTCGCCAAGGTATCTGCTTGGGGGGATATACACGGCTGTGATTATAATCGAAGAGAATTTTCTTGGTAGATAATGCAGTCGGCATTTGATTGTAAGGAATTCTAGGTCAGGTGAACAAAAGGACTTGAGTTCCTGTATGTTGTTATGATTACACCACAAGTCGTTAATCATAAGGCATACACCACCCACTGCCAGAAAATATCTTTAATAAGATAACATTTTAAAATAAATGAACTATCCCTTTAAAGATGGGATCCGCAGTAGGGGAAACAGCACCACGGGCCGCCCCACCACTGTTGTTACTGTAGATATTGTGCTCTTCTATCACCAGTGCAATGATGTCAAAGGGGAAAAAACAGTGCTCATTGTTTGCAGTGACTTCTTTGCTGGTGTAATATTGGAAACGGACATGGTTGTTTCAGCATGAAGTATTCTAGATGTAATCTCTTATGCTCTTATGTTGTTGGGAGTTTGAAGTTATTCATATAGTCTACAAAGAAGACCCAAGTTATCAGAGAGCAGATTATTTTCTGTTGAATGTTGTTTCAGATTCAGTATGAGTCAGTAGAATGTTGTTTCAGATTCAGTAGAATCAGTAGAATGTTGTTTCAGATTCAGTAGAGTCAGTAGAATGTTGTTTCAGATTCAGTAGAATCAGTAGAATGTTGTTTCAGATTCAGTAGAGTCAATAGAATGTTGTTTCAGATTCAGTAGAATCAGTAGAATGTTGTTTCAGATTCAGCAGAATGTTGTTTCAGATTCAGTATGAGACAGTAGAACGTTGTTTCAGATTCAGTATGAGTCAGTAGAATGTTGTTTCAGATTCAGTAGTCAGTAGAGTGTTGTTTCAGATTCAGCAGAATGTTGTTTCAGATTCAGTAAGAGACAGTAGAATGTTGTTTCAGATTCAGTATGAGTCAGTAGAATGTTGTTTCAGATTCAGTATGAGACATTAGAATGTTGTTTCAGATTCAGTAGTCAGTAGAATGTTGTTTCAGATTCCGTATGAGTCAGTAGAATGTTTCAGATTCAATATGAGTCAGTAGAATGTTGTTTCAGATTCAGTAGTCAGTCAAACGTTTCAGATTCAGTAATCAGTAGAATGTTTCAGATTCAGTATGAGTCAGTAGAATGTTGTTTCAGATTCAGTAGTCAGTCAAACGTTTCAGATTCAGTAATCAGTAGAATGTTTCAGATTCAATATGAGTCAGTAGAATGTTGTTTCAGATTCAGTAGTCAGTCAAACATTTCAGATTCAGTAATCAGTAGAATGTTTCAGATTCAATATGAGTCAGTAGAATGTTGTTTCAGATTCAGTAGTCAGTCAAACATTTCAGATTCAGTAATCAGTAGAATGTTTCAGAATCAGTATGAGTCAGTAGAATGTTTTTTATTGTTTATAATATGTTTATTATTTTCCAATAAAAAAAAAAAAAAAAAAAACAGAGATACAAACATTGACAAAACAAAATTTAATTCACACAAACAAAAAATATAAATAAATCCTATTATTTTGACGAACATATCAAAACTGTTTCAAGGACAGCTTTTTTCCATGTATGTAACATTGCAAAAATCTGAAACTTTCTGTCCAACAATGATGCAGAAAAATGTATCCATAATTAATCCATTTGTTACTTCTAGGTTAGACTACTGCAATGCTCTACTTTCCGGCTACCCGGATAAAGCACAAAATAAACTTCAGTTAGTGCGAAATACGGCTGCTAGAATCGTGACTAGAACCCAAAAATGTTATCATATTACTCCAGTGCTAGCCTCCCTACACTGGCTTCCTGTTAAGGCAAGGGCTGATTTCAAGGTTTTACTGCTAACCTACAAAGCATTACATGGGCTTGCTCCTACCTATCTTTCTGATTTGGTCCTGCCGTACATACCTACACGTACGCTATGGTCACAAGACGCAGAATTTGTCCATAGAATTTCTAAGCAAACAGCTGGAGGCAGGGCTTTCTCCTATAGAGCTCCATTTTTATGGAATGGTCTGCCTACCCATGTGAGTGACGCAGACTCGGTCTCAACCTTTAAGTCTTTACTGAAGACTCATCTCTTCAGTGGGTCCTATGATTGAGTGTAGTCTGGCCAGGGAGTGTGAAGGTGAACGGAAAGGCTCTGGAGCAACGAACCGCCCTTGCTGTCTCTGCCTGGCCGGTTCCCCTCTCTCCACTGGGATTCTCTGCCTCTAACCCTATTACAGGGGCTGAGTCACTGGACTCTTCCATGCCGTCCCTAGGAGGGGTGTGTCACTTGAGTGGGTTGAGTCACTAACGTGGTCTTCCTGTCTGGGTTGGTGCCCCCCCTTGGGTTGTGCTGTGGCGGAGATCTTTGTGGGCTATACTCGGCCTGGTCTCAGGATGGTAAGTTGGTGGATGAAGATATCCCTCTAGTGGTGTGGGGGCTGTGCTTTGGCAAAGTGGGTGGGGTTATATCCTGCCTGTTTGGCCCTGTCCGAGGGTATCATCGGATGGGGCAACAGTGTCTCCTGACCCCTCCTGTCTCAGCCTCCAGTATTTATGCTGCAGTAGTTTATGTGTCGCGGGGCTAGGGTCATTCTGTTATATCTGGAGTATTTCTCCTGTCTTATCCGGTGTCCTGTGTGAATTTAAGTATGCTCTCTCTAATTCTCTCTCTCTCTCTTTCTTTCTTTCTTTCTTTCTTTCATTCTTTCTCTCTCTCTCTCGGAGGACCTGAGCCCTAGGACCATGCCTCAGGACTACCTGGCATGATGACTCCTTGCTGTCCCCAGTCCACCTGGCCGTGCCGCTGCTCCAGTTTTAACTGTTCTGCCTGCGGCTATGGAACCCTGACCTGTTTACCGGACGTGCTACCTGTCCCAGACCTGCTTTTTTCAACTCTCTAGAGACAGCAGGAACGGTAGAGATACTCTCAATGATCGGCTATGAAAAGGCAAATGACTCCTGAGGTGCTGACTTGTTGCACACTCGACAACTACTGTGATTATTATTATTTGACCATGCTGGTCATTTATGAACATTTGAACATCTTGGCCATGTTCTGTTATAATCTCCACCCGGCACAGCCAGAAGAGGACTGGCCACCCCTCATAGCCTGGTTCCTCTCTAGGTTACTTCCTAGGGTTTGGCCTTTCTAGGGAGTTTTTCCTAGCCACCGTGCTTCTACACCTGCATTGCTTGCTGTTTGGGGTTTTAGGCTGGGTTTCTGTGCAGCACTTTGATATATCAGCTGATGTAAGAAGGGCTATATAAATAAATTTGATTTGATTTGATATTAGGAGGTACATACAGTTGAAGTCGGAAGTTTACATACACTTAGTCATTAAAACAAATTTTTCAACCACTCCACAAATTTCTTGTTAACAAACTATAGTTTTGGCAAGTCGGTTAGGACATCTACTTTGTGCATGACACAAGTAATTTTTCCAACAATTGTTTACAGACAGATTTTTTCACTTATAATTCACTGTATCACAATTCCAGTGGGTCAGAAGTTTACATACACTAAGTTGACAGTGCCTTTAAACAGCTTGGAAAATTCCAGAAAATGATGTCATGGTGTTAGAAGCTTCTGATAGGCTAATTGACATCATTTGAGTCAATTGGAGGTGTAACTGTGGATGTATTTCAAGGCCTACCGTCAAACTCAGTGCCTCTTTGCTTGACATCATGGGAAAATCAAAAGAAATCATCCAAGACCTCAGAAAAACAATTGTAGACCTCCACAAGTCTGGTTCATCCTTGGGAGCAATTTCCAAACGCCTGAAGGTACCACGTTCATCTGAACAAACAATAGTACGCAAGTATAAACACCATGGAACCACGCAGCCGTCATACCGCTCAGGAAAGAGACGCGTTCTGTCTCCTAGAGATGAACGTACTATGGGGTGAAAAGTGCAAATCAATCCCAGAACAACAGCAAAGGACCTTGTGAAGATGCTGGAGGAAATAGGTACAAAAGTATCTATATCCACAGTAAAACGAGTCCTATATCGACATAACCTGAAAGGCCGCTCAGCGAGGAAGAAGCCACTGCTCCAAAACCGCCATAAAAAAGCCAGACTACGGTTTGCAACTGCACATGGGGACAAAGATCGTACTTTTTGGAGAAATGTCCTCTGGTCTGATGAAACAAAAATAGAACTGTTTGGCCATAATGGCCATCGTTATGTTTAGAGGAAAAAGGGGGAGGCTTGCAAGCCAAAGAACACCATCCCAATCGTGAAGCACGGGGGTGGCAACATCATGTTGTGGGGGTGCTTGCTGCAGGAGGGACTGGTGCACTTCACAAAATAGATCACATCATGAGAAAGGAAAATTATGTGGATATATTGAAGCAACATCTCAAGACATCAGTCAGGAAGTTAAAGCTTGGTCGCAAATGGGTCTTCCAAATGGACAATGACCCCAAGCATACTTCCAAAGTTGTGGCAAAGTGGCTTAAGGACAACAAAGTCAAGGTATTGGACTGGCCATCACAAAGCCCTGACCTCAATCCTGTAGAAAATTTGTGGGCAGAATTGAAAAAGCGCATGCGAGCAAGGAGGCCTACAAACCTGACTCAGTTACACCAGCTCTGTAAGGAGGAATGGGCCAAAATTCACCCAACTTATTGTGGGAAGCTTGTGGAAGGCTACCCAAAACGTTTGACCCAAGTTAAACAATTTAAAGGCAATGCTACCAAATACTAATTGAGTGTATGTAAACTTCTGACCCACTGGGAATGTGATGAAAGAAATAAAAGCTGAAATAAATAATTCTCTCTACTATTATTCTGACATTTCACATTCTTAAAATAAAGTGGTGATCCTAACTGACCTAAGACAGGGAATTTTTACTCGGATTAAATGTCAGGAATTGTGAAAAACTGAGTTTAAATGTATTTGGCTAAAGTGTATGTAAACTTCTGACTTCAAATGTATATAAGAAGACAGCATATAGTCATTACAAGCAGTGCAGTTAAGCCAAAAAGAAATATTGAGTGGAGTGCAGCACAGAGTAGCAGCAGATCATCAACCCAGTTATGAAGTGGGACTAGACCATTTATCCAGTATCGGCTGCCATATTTTGTAAAACGTTGGACTTCTATTGGAGGTATTGTATCGAATCTTTTCCATATGTATTACATTCCCTAAATCCCGTAACCACATTTCAAAGGTAGGTACAGTCTCCAATTTTCAAAATTGCAATATGAACCTTTTGGCTAATAGAGTACAAAGAGAGTCAGCCTTCCCTTCCTGGTTATTCCCATCAACTGTACCAAACAGAGAGATCGAGTCAGTAGAATGTTGATTCAGATTCAGTAGAATGTTTTTTCAGATTCAGTAGAGTCAGTAGAATGTTGTTTCAGATTCAGTAGAGTCAGTAGAATGTTGTTTCAGATTCAGTAGAGTCAGTAGAATGTTGTTTCAGAGTCAGTAGAATGTTGTTTCAGATTCAGTTGATCCTTCATCACAGAGGAGGAAGGTAGATGGTGCGCTTCCATTACTGAGAAGAGGAGAGAACATTCTCTCTCTCTGGCCTTGTTAGTCTCCTCTGCTCTGTGTCACTAATGCAGATAAACATTGTGTGTGTGTGTGTGTGTGTGTGTGTGTGTGTGTGTGTGTGTGTGTGTGTGTGTGTGTGTGTGTGTGTGTGTGTGTGTGTGTGTGTGTGTGTGTGTGTGTGTGTGTGTGTGTGTGTGTGTGTGTGTGTGTGTGTGTGTGTCCATCTGTATTGTGGTAGTGAGTGGCAGACAGTAGGCATGAAAATGGCAGGAGGAACAGAGAGTGTCAGATGATATGACTGTATGTCTGACTAGGCAGGTTTCCAAAGACCCGGGTTTATTCGACAAAAGCAATGTCGCAAAAAAAAACATGCGACATGTCATTTGGAAACGGCAGATGCAGGAAAATTTTCTAAAGATCGACAACATTTTTATCCTTTCGACAGGTGTGGATTTTTATTTTGTCTAACTTTATTGCCACAAATTATGATAAAACTGTTTGTTGAATAAAGTATGATTGCAAAATAATGTTTAAGGTACGCTGGGCACCTGATGTCATCGCATAACTATAAAACTCCACTGCACATTTAATTCTAAATTCCTACTGCTTGCAAAATCAATTTGTTCAACTGTAAAAAAAATAAAAAGTGTTTCTTTGCAGGACAAGGATTGTCCTGACTTTCAAGAATGCCTGAATTTCTTTGCATTGCTTTTCCCCATCCAATTATTTGAAATCCACAGGACTGCAAGTTTCATCATGGCAGGGACCGTGGTGATAAGTTGGCACATGAGAATTATTAGAATATGGCAAATCTTAATCAGTTCTTCTTCTTCTTTTCAGTTCTCTCTTTCTCTTTCTTCTCTGTCCTCTCCATCTCATTCTGCCCCTCTCCCTATCTCCTTCCCTCCCTCCTTCCTCTCTCCATTGGCTGAGTGGGATGATGCTGTGAGAGCGCCGTGGCCAATCAGGTCCTACAAGTTTCATCTATGTCACACTTACGACACTCCTACGTCAGGGTTATGTCAAGCCTACGACAGCTGTCATGAACACTCTTCTCCGACTTTCTATTCCTTCCATCCATCTCTCTCCCCATCCTTCTCACTCTCTCCATACTCTCTCTCTGCGTACTCTCTATTGTCTCTCTTTTTCAGAACTGTGCTTCTCTCCTGTCGTCACATCTGCCAGTGCCACTGTAGCTTCTTAAAACTTTATTGTCACAGTGGAATTGACCAAACATCTTTGATAAACTGATTCTGAAATCCAAATACTGTGTGTGAGCGTAATACTCAGAATATCACAGTACTCAGGGATATATGAATAACAACAGTATTGCGTAAGAAGTGTTGCTCAGTTTTGTATGAGACACATCTCTCTGTACCATTTACAGGGATGGTTATTCACTGGCATTTTCATCATGCTGTCAGTGAGGTCAGCTATTAGGACCTGACAGCCAGAGAGCCAGGTAAACATTACTGTGGATGTGTGTGACTTTCTCAATCAGAGTGAACGCCACACACACGTATTCTTGAACGCAAACACACCACACACAAACACACATGCATGCATGCACACACACACACACACATGCTCTTGAGAAGACTCAGGCCTAGATTCAATCAGATCAAGAGTTAACCAGCGATAGCCGACACCCACATAGCTGATGTTTTGATGGTGTTGGAGGCGGAACTGTGTTGGAGCTGTCAAATTAGTGAGCAGCTGTTCTTAATAATTGTGGTGTTAGAAGTTCAGAACGAGAAAGTGTAGGCTATATAGAAATAATTATGCGCAAATTTAAAATTTCAACAAAATAATGAGGATTTCTATTAGCCTAATCGAGGCGTAGATTACATCTCACGCTCTAGTACTAGTAAACACTCTAGTAAACAAGGTTGCATGGGATTTCTCTTAATGCGACTCCGTGCAGACAATTTTTTATATTTATTTCACTTTTTATTTTAACAGGAAAGACATATTGAGACTTAGGTCTCTTTTTCAAATGTGCCCTACACAATACAACATAAATATACACATTATACCCAAATAAATACATACAGTTGAAGTCAGAAGTTTACATACACCTTAGCCAAATATGTTTAAACTCAGTTTTTCACATTTCCTGACATTTAATCCTAGTAAAAATTAAATTTGAGGTCAGTTAGGATCACCACTTTAATTTAAGAATGTGAAATGTCAGAATAATAGTAGAGAGAATTATTTATTTCAGCCTTTATTTCTTTCATCACATTCCCAGTGGGTCAGAAATTCACATACACTCAATTAGTATTTGGTAACATTGCCTTTAAATTGTTTAACTTGGGTCAAACGTTTTGGGTAGCCTTCCACAAGCTTCCCACAATAAGTTGGGTGAATTTTGGCCCATTCCTCCTGACAGAGCTGGTGTAACTGAGTCAGGTTTGTAGGCCTCCTTGCTCGCACACACTTTTTCAGTTCTGCCCACAAATTTTCAACAGGATTGAGGTCAGGGCTTTGTGATGGCCACTTCAATACCTTGACTTTGTTGTCCTTAAGCCATTTTGCCACAACTTTGGAAGTATGCTTGGGGTCATTGTCCATTTGGAAGACGCCTACTGTATATATATATATATATATGTATATATATATATGTATATATATATACAGTGCATTCGTAAAGTATTCAGACCCCTTGACTTTTTCCAAATGTTGTTAGGTTACAACATTATTCAAAACTTGATTTTAAAAAAAATCCACAAGTGTGTATATATATATATACACACACATTAAAATACAAAAACACAGTCATGAGAAGCACAAATAAAACATCACAAATCACCCAGTAAACAATGGCAATGCCTGTTTTAGGTATAATGTTTTAGGTATAATGCTTTAGGTATAATGTTTTAGGTATAATGTTTTAGGTATAATGTTTTAGGTATAATGCTTTAGGTATAATGCTTTAGGTATAATGCTTTAGGTATAATGTTTTAGGTATTATGCTTTAGGTATTATGCTTTAGGTATAATGCTTTAGGTATAATGCTTTAGGTATAATGTTTTAGGTATTATGCTTTAGGTATTATGCTTTAGGTATAATGCTTTAGGTATTATGCTTTAGGTATAATGCTTTGGGTATAATGTTTTAGGTATAATGCTTTAGGTATAATGCCAGGAGCCGCTTGTGGATTTGACAGGTCTAACACAGTTCCATCTCCAACACCGCCAAAACAACCGCTATGGGGACGTCAGCTAAAACGGATCTGATTGAATAGAGCCCTCAGTCTGACATGAGAACATTGTAGAGCTCTGTCAACAGAAAACTTCTTGCTGAACAACAAACAGATTGTTGGGATGATTCTGTGTGTGTGAATGACAATGTGTGTGTGTTTACTCAGGCGTAGCAACCTGGATCATCTCTCTGGCACTTTGTAGACAAGATAAGCCCTGTACAGCTAATTAGCTCCTCTGAGAACACACACACTGAAAATCATACAGACACAGAAAAACACACACACACTCGCCTGCGCACGCACGCACGCACGCACGCACAGACAGTGTGTTGATTGGTGTGTGTGTGCAGTCATACTTAATGGTGTGTGTACTAAAAGGCACTTCCCCACCATCTGGTGGGTTTCGCCAGGTGTATTGTGGGTCGTTGTGTCCTACTGGCATCTGAGTCGTGACTGAAACTCTTTCTGGACTGTGTGTATGTGTGTGGCGTGTGTGTGCTCAAGTGCACCATTGAAACAGTATGAAATGTTGCGTTCTCTGGTTAAATGTACTATAAGGCAATAGTGACATCAAGCTGTAGAGAGAGGCAACTACAGCTTGTACCACAACAACTGGTACGGAGTAAACCAGTGGTCACCTACTTCGAACAGTTAAAAGTGTGCAGGCTTTAGCTTCAGCCCAGCAATAAGACACTTTTTGTTCACCATATTGAACGGTTTGATGATTAAACTGCATTAGGTGTGAATTAACCCTGGACCAGAGTTGTTGAACACAATGTCTGGTAGAGAAAGGATGGGGCAACTTGGGATGTGTATGCATAATTTGTATTTGAATCATGCAACAACATTGATAGGAGATTTGTGCAACAACAAAAAATTCCAGTTATACACAAGCATTTCAGGATTTGGCCCTAGTTGATTTGAGGATGGGTATTCACATATCCTGCAACTTTCCCTTTCTCCACTAGGGGGCACAGTGTACAAAATGTACATTCCACTACATTTTTTAATTACGGTCATTTAGCAGACACATATCCAGTGTGACTTACAGTAGTGAGGTCATATATTATAATACCTTTATTCATACTGATCCCCCGTGGGAATCAGACCCACAACCCTGGCGTTGCAAGCACCATGCTCTACCGACTGAGCCACATGGGACCTGGACGCTAGTTTGATGGATGACGGCCTACTCCGCTGCACCATCAGAGAGTTCTAGAAGCCCAATGTTCCTTTCTATTCTTGTTTTCCAAGAACTCCAAGAACTTCCAAGAACTCAGTTACATATATGAGCATTTCCCAAAAGCTTTCTGAATGGAGATACAGGGAAAGGGAATGGTTTATACATGACTGTGCAAGAGAGAGAGAGATGAGATTAGTAGCACAGCCTACATACATCCATAATAATATGACCTTGCACGCATGCAGCTCTGTCCCCTGCAGCACAACAGGAGAGGGTACCAGAGTTCAAGGACCGCTTTGAAAAAGAATGATACTAACTCTTACACAACGTAGGGGCTCAGTTGAGTTGATGAGATTTCTGTCTTCATTTTGAGCAAAATATAGTTTTTTTAGACACCTGCAAACCAAGGAGTTGGTCTGATGTGGTCATTGTCCTCCCCGTTGCTTCAGGAACAATAGAGGGCACAAGAGGAAAGCCCCCCCCCCAACTTGTGCCATGCCATATCATACCTGTACCACCTATTGAGATCCCTTTTGTTTAGTAAATCAGGTGTTGAGGTAAAAATTTGACTAGAGTAGTACTTTAAGATTTGTCAATATCAAGGTACCATTATTAGATGGTCTCACAAACCTTCTGCCTACTCAGAGCTGTGGAGCATGGTTGTCATTGTCCATGTTCAAACCTCTCCCCAACGTAGCGCTTCATTCAGCATCCACTCATTTGTTCCAGTATGTTGTCTGTGGTAAAGCTCTATTATGGAACATGGTTCAGGTATGTTGCACTGTGAGTCTGTAATTTCTCTCCATTGCTCTGTCATTTCTCTCCAGAAGGGGTGAGATTCCTCCATGAGTTTTTGTAATGAAGGATATTATTTAATTATAATAAACAATAAATAATCATAACAATGGTCAAACTTTCTCACTTAATCATTTGATAGCTTGCAATGTATGAGAAAAAAAAGAGCTCCAGACAGAAATGAAAGAAATACAAGTTTATTTAAGTGTAAACCAAATAACTGCATAGGAAACGTTTAAAGTCCACAGAAGACAGAGTGTAGCAGGTAACTGATATATTATAGTCTCCTTTGCCATATTTAGACTGAAGACCTGACATCGGCACTTCCACACCAACCACAGTGTGGGAGGGGGAAACACACAAACGCACACACGTATGCGCATGCACATACACACGTATGCGCATGCACATACACACACGAAAGTACACCAACACAAAACACTCATGGATGTGCGCCCCCACACACACACACACACATATAGAAGCGTGGAAGCGCCAGCAGCACCCATCTAAACCTGGCTGGTCCCTGCCTTCCTCCTACCTCGTGGACTGAGAGGAGAATACATTCAGTGGATTTCTGTTCAACAACACGATGCAGCGCACAAACACACACACACACTACCTGCCGCACACAGGATACAGGACAGAACAGGGTAAAACAATTTTAAGACACGGCCACTTCTCTAGCCGTTAACACCTTGTTTTCTCTAGACAACTTGTTAGAACAACTCCTTGTTAAAAGCTGTGATGTTGAATTAGCTGTGCATTACTAAGCCCTGGAGAAATAGGCTTACAGAGATTCTAAGTGTTGATAAACTGAGACTTAAAATTCTTAAAGATGCCATACTGTCACAAAAGCTCCATGACAGCAACATTCTAAATTGCATACTCACTGGAACATCATTGGCATGGAACATTGGATGACAATGTGGCATCCGTTCTAATTCTCCAGACTCTGATTGATTGGTAGTACAGTATCAGTCCTGTCCTGTGTTCCTGCTAGCAGGGTGTGATCGAAAATCAACATGAACTCCCAACAAACCCTTTTCTTTAAAAAAATACATTCCAAAAGGGTCGCAGAGAGTCGTGTGGTCTGGAGTATTTGTCCTTTTGTGTTAATCAAACAATTGAAAAATGAAACAAAAATAAAACATGAAAATAAAAGAGTACATTTGAGTGAGATTATCCAAAAAGCCCCCCCAAAATTATACTTTTCTTTTCCAGATTGAGAACTAATGTGTACTATGCTAAACGGACACACACAGAGAACTTTTGGTCGCGTTCCAGCCCGTCTTTACCACAGTCGTGCTGCACATCTCACAAAGCCTGTAGAGGTGTTTTAAAGCACAGGAACCATATAGAAATCTCATCGTTTGCACAGCGCGAATGCAAAACAAGAATGTCCTGAAACGTGACCAATGAGACCAGTACTGAGGTCATAACAGAAAGGTTCACTACATTATCACAAGGGGGGACATGTTTCACTGTGACACCCGCATCACTGGGGAGACATGTTACACTGTGACACCCACAGGGTAGGGACACAGAACTACCTGAGTTTCTTTTCTTTTTTTATCTTTCCATTTTTTTCTTTTTTAAAATTTTCTTTAAAGATGATATAATCATTGACAGAGGTCTAAGACCTTGCAGACTTTCCAGCTGGTGCAGTTTCACTTTTAAAAAACGTATCTTCTTTTTCTTTTCTCTTAAAGCTAAGAGAGGCCTGAAACAAAATGGTGGACAGAACCACAGGGGCCAATAAAACCCCCGCCCAACAGGAGTACAGGTGACCAATCACATCCTCAGAAGACATCACCACACTTCCCGGATATCATTGTGAGGGGGAATCAAGCGATTCTAGCGATGCTAGGCAGCTAAACTTGTCAATAAACCTAGCTTCTTTTCATGAGGTTGCAAAAAACACTAGGGGGGGGGTTAAACTGACTGTGCAGCTTTACAAGTTATTGTTGTACTAACCGGCTCTGCTACATCTCTGTTTTAAGGGATGGCGAGTTGAGCTGTTTTTTCCCATCTCAGGATTCAAGACATGGCCAGCCGAGCACTGATTGGCTTCTGCAGAGCCTCTTGGGAACAGGAAATACATTCGCAAAGGTCAAAATGTTAAATACATCCAATGTACTCCTAACACACACACATCTTTGGCTATATAATCATGATAAAATCATCCAGATTCAGTAACCCACCCATCTGAGTTACAACACCCATTTATCTGTGAGACCTTGGTTCACTGTAGAGAATTTTGAAAGCATGCAACAAATTAAAAATAAAAACAATGAACAAAACAGTTTAAAATACATGTTTTTCCTCTTTAAGAGTGAAGACCTAAGGATCTTAAAGATAGAATTTCCTGCAACTTAATTTTAAAAAAAGATTGATTTCCTGCAACTTAATTTAAAAAAAGATTGAAGCAGACTACACATTTCATATAGTAATACTGAAACCCATCGACAGATCATATCGGTGAAGCGGTTGTGGGTTCTAAGCAGCAGGGTCTGGGGACTCCAACTCACTTGCCCTTTAATGTGCTAACGTCTCCGCTGTATTAACATGTAATAAACAGGCTTATTAATGTGAAATAAACATCTTATTCACTCAATGTGTTCCTATACACCACAGTTTTGCATTGTCAAAGAGTTTGACTTTTAGACTCGTCTCAAAATAAATTACTATCCTCCTCAACCAACACTACGCTAACTCTAAAGTCCACACTTGTAATGTTCTTACTGAGGAGAAATGGTGTATTGTGCTGAAATTAGAGGTCATTCTTGTACATCTAAGAGGAGTAAGATGGAGCTCCTAACTCTTTACAGAGAACACTCCCTCTCCCGCTAACGCATGGCAACAAATGACAAGGGGTATCTTACATGATCATGTGCCTCTGACATCACTAAGACTCTAAGGCCAATCAGCCAACAGTGACATCACAATCACTCTCACTGTTGGACAATCAGGTTACAGCTCTGCTGATCTGCAAAATGAGGTAAAGCAAAAGGGGGCCAGCCCTCCTAAGTGCATCCAATCAAAGCACAGGGATCTGTCCCCAACTGCTTTGATTCGCTAAACACATATCTAGGATATAATGGTCCAATGACATTCTCCGTCTATGACAGTGTCATTCTGATGCCAACTCCATTTGGCACCAAACTCTCACAGATATCTTTTTGGCACAATTCTCAGATCTGCATTATTTGGTTTCTCCATATGATTAAAAGGCATAATTCACCACACTTCTAAACAACCCACTCATGGACACAGTGTGGAGAGAAGGCCATTTGTAACTTGTAATTTCAAATTAAATGGAGATCTTTGGTCTGACAGGTGAGGTAACATGTATTAAATTGTGAGTTGAGGTAAAAGTAACATGAGGTATGTTAAAAACTTAGACTAACTTAAAGTAAAGTGAAACTAAGGTATACAGTCCATAAGAGAGACTTGAGGTTTATAAGTTACTAGTCACATACTTGAGAGGTAGGCCTATGTGTACTGTATGTAACATGAGGCATTTAAAGTGTGAGGTCAAATGTGTGCTGAGGTATATTTGCAAAATGACATTTGTATGTTGATGAGGTCTGAGAATGTAGGTTCTGTAACAGTATGTATATGCAAGTTACTGGTTGAGGTAGGCTATATTAGAACTGTTAGAATTGAGATACACATGAGTAAATGTGAGGAATATGAAGGTATATAAATGTTGAGGTAAATGAAGAGATGTGAAAGTTGATGCAAATTAGGATGGAAAGTGCAGGCCTACTCTTTCCTCTGAGGTAAGAAGTTCAGTCAGCGACTCACTAATAGCGTCCATACCGCTAGGCTAGGATATGCTAAGGGAGTGGCTAACTTTACAAGGGAAAGGGGTATTTACAACCCCTCTAACAGTTCCACCTCGGAGGTGATAAATCAGGAATCTGTTAGCGCTCAATGGTTGTGTAGGCTGAGATGCTAATGCTAATAAGGGATGCTAGTTATGAGTCATATGAGTTATGAGTCAGTGTCACGTTAACATAGGTGGTGATGCTAGACTGAAATCACACACAGATACTCTTTGGTTGCTGTGCGATATGGTCTGGTTTCAGACCTTTCTACAACGTTCTCCTCAGACGTGGGCCTGAAAGGTACTTCAAAATCAAAGCTACATAAACCTATTGAGTTTTATATGGCTGGGATTCTTGTCTCAACAAGATGTTACAGTACTGTGTGAATGTTAATAATATTTTACCACAGTTGGCCCTATATTCCTCTTCTCCCCATCTGACTGTCATTGACAGCATTGACAGTGCTTTGAATGCATCTTTTTGGTGAGAGTTGGAGTGTTTTAGACCTCCAACACTAATGATTAAACAACAAAGTGTTTCTTTCAATTTGTAGTTCTGTAGATGCCAAACCTACAGGTGGCCGTTGTGCAGAAATTCTATCTTTGGTTGACTCCACTAGCTGGGCTCTATATACCTCTATCTTTTGGAGGTCAGGTCCCAGATTCACAAAACACTTCTTACGCAAAAACTTAAGAAGTTTCTTAAGAAAAAAAAGAAGAAGAAGTTCAATAGATAGTTTGTACGTGCAATTCCTCAACAATATCTTAAGATCTAATGTTTTCTTACGAACTTCTCAAATATCGTCATACAAATCTTAAGATGTTTGTTGCTAGGGAACCATTTTAGCTATCTAGCTAGCAATTGCAATCATGTTAGCATATTTCTTACTGAGATTACTGTTCTAAAATATGTTCTTGGGTTTAAAATAATCAATACTGAAACTTTCAGATGAAGTTTGTGAGTGAATTAAACATGTTCAATTGCTTTTTAGATTTTTTTCTCTCACGGCCCTGAGTTTAAGACAATGGTTTAAAAACATTTCCAATAACTTTTTTTATGCACATGTTCCGGAACACTCTCTCTCCAGCATTCCAGACTGGAAGTTAATAAATAGGTAGGGGCTTTGCAGTGACATCACAAGGGGATTAGATTCAATTCTAGGCCCCAAGAGCCAATCGGAATGCCCCACAATTCAACACACAATCCAACCCTGATCTCACTGTTGTCGGTCACGTCCTGTGGACAGCCACTCAAGATGCTCTCTTTATGGAGGCATTGTTCTCCACCTGCATCATTCACAACAAGATGTCACTCCGACACGATTCCTAATCAATAACTGATACAACATCCTGATAACTCCTGATAAACTTCTAAAATACTTTGGTGGGCCCTCTGTTTCAGAGTAGACAAACACAATTATTTTTTTGCATTTTCATTATTTTTCTTATATATAGATCCAGCATGCTTTGCTTAATCAATCATGAACATATTCCTGTAATACTTTGATGCCTGACAGGGGAATCAACAATATTCAATTGATAATAGGATCATTTGGGACAGCGGGGACAATCTCCCCACAACAACAACTACCTCGTGATTCCAACCAATCATCAAACTGCATCTGTCCCAGCTCCGCTGCGATCAATAATCAATAAACTAGTAAAGCTTTAAGGAGATTCTTCTGATTCTACTGATCAGTTTTACCTTTGTCAACATCAGTCTCCTCCTGTGGCTTGAGCTAACTAACTAACTAACGCTGATTCAGTCTAAACAGGCTTGGCATTACATAAAACCCTCTCTTCTTCTTTTGACAGTGCCATGACACTACACATTGAGAGATGAGGGGGCAATTCTAAACAGAGATTTACTAACTAACAAGCTACCCTAAATCTAGATAACATGAAATTACACCACTGAACGCTCTAGACTACACTACAGGTCAGGTCAGGTTGGGCTTCTATAACCAGAACTAAACATGCAGCGTAGAACTACAGCGTCTGAGTGTCTCAGCAACAAAACACATTACCCAAGATGCACAGCATGAATCCTATTTATCCTGTGCAAATATATATATATAAAAAAACATTTTTATGTTGCTCTTTAAATAAAATTCAGTATTGAGGTAGACTTTCTTTTCTTCTTTGTAAAACTTGACGGACTAGACCTCTGCTCGGAGAGTGTGAGTACATTCATAAAGAACTAGATGAGGTAGGTGGTGGAGCAGTGGATTCAATATTTCAAGAAAAAGTGAGAAAAGTCCCTGAGATGGCGATTTGAGGAGAGTTTAGCGAGAGAGCTCTGAGCAGTTGAGATAGAAAAAATAGAAATTACGGATCTCTTTTTTGTCACTTTCACTAATGATTATCAATCATCTTAGGGGTCCCCTTTGTCATACCGTATACCACAATCTGAAACTAAATGTAAAGAAATACAAAAAATAATCAACAAATCCGTTTTCCCATAATTTCGTAATAACGTATTTCCGTCTGCTCTGATCATCTCTGTTTAAACTGTCCTCTCTGTGTGTCTGTCTGTTGATTCCTCCTCTCTCTCTCTCTTTTATTTCCTCTCCCAAACTGAGAAACAGTGAGCAAAAAAAGCGAGAGAAAGAAAGAAAGCAAAACGTTATTAGAACTCTTCAAAACTTGAGGATGCGGTTGTTTCCGAAATCGACGACCACGATGACTCCGTCAGGCGTCACGGCAACACCGGAGGGGCGGTCCATCTGTCCGAAGCCACTCCCTTGCATGCCAAATTTACATAAGAAGTTCCCGTTGGGCTCGAATACCTGCACCCGGTGGTTCCTCGAGTCAGCCACGATGATCCGGTTCTCCTGGTCCACAGCCACGCCCTGCGGACGCAGGAACTGCCCGTTACCGGTTCCCTCTGAGCCCAAGAACCGGGCAGACTGGCAGTCCGGCCGGATCACCAGCAGACGGTGGTTGTTGAAGTCGGTGACGACCAGGTGGTCCTCGTGGTTGAAGGCGACGCCGCGCGGTGAGTCAAAGTGTTTCCACAGAGCGCCCTCAAAGCCGTACTTGTTGATGAAGGACCCATCAGGTCCAAAGAGTTGGACGCGGTGGTTCCTGGTGTCAGAGACCAGTATCTTCCCTGCAGAATTCACAGCCACATCCCAGGGGTAGTTGAACTGCCCGTTCTACAATAGAGTACAGTAGAATATCATTATTAGTTCAGCTCTAAAGTTTGTGTGTATATACTGTAAGTAAGAGTGTGTGTGTGTGTGAGAGACTGATTGCCCTATCCCATCTGGACAAGAGGAATACATGTGTAAGAATACTGTTCATTGACTATATCTCGGCATTCAACACCATAGTACCCTCCAAGCTCATCATTAAGCTCGAGGCCCTGGGTCTGAACCCCGCCCTGTGCAACTGGGTCCTATACTTCCTGACGGGTGGCCCCCAGGTGGAGAAGGTAGGAAACAACAACTCCACTTCGCAGATCCTCAACACTGGGGCCCCACAAGGATGCATGCTCAGCCTTCTCCTGTACTCCCTGTTCACCCATGACTGCGTGGCCATGCACGCCTCCAACTCAATCATCAAGTTTGCAGACGACACAACAGTATTAGGCCTGTTTACCAACAATGACAACACAGCCTACAGGGAGGTGAGGGCCCTGGGAGTGTGGTGCCAGGAAAATAACCTCTCACCCAACGACAACAAAACTAAGAAGCTGATCGTGGACTTCAGGAAACAGCAGAGGGAGCACCCCCCCATCCACATCGACAGGACCGCAGTGGAGAAGGTGGAAAGATTCAAGTTCCTCGGTGTACACATCACAGACAAACGGAAATGGTCCACCCACACAGACAGTGTGGTGAAGAAGGCGCAACAGCACCTCTTCAACCTCAGGAGGCTGAAGAAATTTGGCTTGGCACCTAAAACACTCACAGATGCAAAATTGAGAGCATCCTATCGGGCTGCATCACCGCCTGGTATGGCAACTGCACCGCCCCGTGCGGTCTGCCCACGCATCACTGGAGGTAAGCTACCTGACCTCCAGGACACCTACAGCACCCGATGTCACAGGAAGGCCAAAAAGATCATCAAGGACAACAACCACCCGAGCCTAGGCCTGTTCACCCCGCTATCATCCAGAAGGTGAGGTCAGTACAGGTGCATCAAAGCTGGGAACGAGAGACTTAAAAACAGCTTCTATCTCAAGGCCATCAGACTGTTAAATAGCCATCACTAGCACATTAGAGGCTGCTGCCCTATATACACTTTAATAACGGAACACTAGTCACTTTAATAATGTTTACATATTTTGCATTACTCATCTCATATGTATATACAGTATTATATCCTATTCTCATGTGTCTTAGTCTATGCCGCTTTGATATTGCTCATCCAAATATTTATATATTCTTAATTCCATTCCTTTACTTTAGATTGGGTGTATTGTTAGATATTACTTGTTAGATATTACTGCACTGTTGGAGCTAGAAACACAAGCATTTCGCTACACCCACGATAACATCTGCTAAACACGTGTATGTGACAAATAACATTTGATTTGGATTTTATTTGATTGAGAGTTTCTACCTTAGTGCCCTTCTCGCCGAACTTGAGCATGAACTGCCCGTCGAAAGTGAACACCTGTACGCGGTGGTTGTCTTTGTCCGCCACGATGATCCGGCGTTGGCTGTCGCATGCCACGCCCGCTGGACGGTCAAACTGACCGGGGCGAGAACCCAGGGAGCCGAACTTGTGGTAGAAGGCACCGCACGGCTTAAAGATCTGGACGATAGGAGTAGTAGCACTTTTTTTGTTTTACTTGATATTAGGTTGCCACTGTACACACAATCCTTCAGCTCTCACTATAGAGAAACATTCTCCTGAGGATTACAGCTGACACCAAACCAATCCACGACATGAAATGAATGAAACCTACCTGTACGCGGTTGTTACTGCGGTCGGCCACGACCACGTATCCCTCCTTGTCCACGCTGATCCCCCAGGGGCGACATAGCTGCCCCTCCCCCTCACCCTCACCACCGAACGCAGACACCGGGGACCCCAGGGCGCCGTAGCTCCGCCCAGACTTCACCAGCACCTTAGAACACAGGCAGGGAGAATGTTAACATTCTAACTTAACATTCTACATTACCTGCTGCAATGTTAAAGTTGAATTATTCTATTGTTGCTTAAGACAGGGGTTCCCCAACTTTTTCATTCAGGTCCCCCTCCCAGCATTGGGGAACATACCTGCACCCCCTGTGCGCGCGCACATGATACAAACGGTTCACACCCATCTTGTTAGGAGAGAGAACCTTTTGCAGGTTTAAAGCTTATTTCCTGCAATTCTACACATTTTATTATGGGGTGCAGAGAAAATGTTGCAGTTTTAAAGCTCATTTTCTTGCATCTTGCAATTTGATACATTTTGCCATGTCTAATTTGAGAGACTCAAACATTACTACAAAATATATGGGTTACAAAACCTAGCTAAAAAATGTTAGCTGACATGGGCAATTTGATCTGGACATTTTTGACAAGTTATAAATACCTCTCTGAGATATGCAATGTCTGACATGACAAGAGGAACTGATGATGCACTGCCCAATTTCGAAAATGACTGTTGTGCATTCTACTATTACAAATTTCAAGAGTAAGTTGAAAGACGGATTGAGTTCCTTAAAAAAAAAGGCACGCCCCACAGTTTGGCAACCACTGGCTTAAGATGGTTATATATATTATTTGGTTGTTGTAACTATAACAATAATATACATTTTACCTTAAAGGGGCTGCCCATGATGTGCTGGTTACAGACCAGAACTGACACCAGATATTCTCCCTCTGCTTTGGGCAGATAGCTGACTGTGTATGACCCGTTCAGGTGGTCACACACCTCGGCAGCCGACAGGTTACCATCCACTGCTGCCATCACTACTGCTGACACCGCGTCACCGCCCGAGAGGCGGGGCTCCCCGTCATGGTCGTAGCCAATCACGGTGAAGGAGGCAGGCTTGCCGCGGAGTGCGGTCTTTAGGCCCTCTCCGTGAGCTTTGGTGACGGTAGCGAACGCTCCGCTACTGATCAGCCCCATGGACTGGATGGCTATGTACAGGGCCTGGGAGAGATAATAATGATATCATATCAATAATATGGATGAGTGGATATAGAAAAATAATGTACATGAAATTGGCAGACAAGTCAATAATTCCATTAGTCCAAAGAGACCAGAAATTTGGCAACAGTGTTGTACTATTACTGTAACAGTCAATAACATTGGCTCAGAGTGCACAGAGAGCCCACACGGCTCTAACCCCTCTCCTCTGGTCAGCGGGAGTGAACATAATGCGGTTATTTACCTGGTCTGGAGGCATGAACATGAACCTGTCATCCTCCTGTGGCTGCAGCAGTCCTCTGAGAGACTTGAGCTCCTGGATCTGGGTCAGCATGCGCTCTCTGGCCAGCAGCACGTCCAGGTGACGGCCCTCGTCCAGCACCTGATGAGTTATGAAGTGAGGAGACACAGACACCATATAATGACTTTAATACCTTTGGACATTGTATTTAAAACCTGGTCGCCTTGCGCCCCCAGAGGGGGACATGAGACTTCTCCCATACCTGAGTGACGGCTGCAATGGTGCTGTCCAGCTTGGTCAGGTTCTGATGCAGCTTCTCTACCTGCAGGTACAGAGACTTGGCTTTCAGCTGGCGGATCTTCTCAACCTGGGAGAGGGGGGAGAGGGAACAGCAGAGGGGAGTGAGGGTGGGTGAAGGGTAAAGAGAGAGATTCATTCATTAGGTAAGGGCAACCTTCAGTAGTGTGAAAACGGTTTTGCTCTCAATCAGGGGTATGATTTACTGCATATGTATTTTATGAATAGGGATAGCAACAGAATGACATACCTAGAGTAGAAAAGAGGAGAGATATTATTTCCACTTCATTTCTCAACTTTAATATTGAGTAAATGACACTCATTGAAGCTAATTACACTAACTGCAGTATCTGACATAGGCTTTGAAAAAGCACCCGCAAGTACCAGTCACAGCAATTATTATTTTTATTTATTTATTTAACCCTTATTTTACCAGGTAAGTTGGCTGAGAACACATTCTCATTTACAGCAATGGTCTGGGGAATAGTTACAGGGGAGAGGAGGATGAATGAGCCAATTGGAAGCTGCGGATGATTAGTTGGCCATGAGTGCAGCTGGCTTTTGGTAAGCTTTCTTGACTTGGACATACATTTTTGCCAACACGACTAACCTTTGTTTAACCAGCTAAACAGCTGCTCTTAGCAAAAATATATTTGGAGTTAACTTTCTAGCTAATAGGCTATGTTAGAGTTTATACTTCCTCTTGCGTCAAAATAATGAAAAGCTATTTACCAAATCTATTAATTTTTAAATGTTGATTACTTCTCCTTGCCATTATCATTCATCTGGTGAGAAGACAATACATACAGGTTTGCCTGGGTGGGGATCCCTGGGCAAGAAAAGGTTGAAGACCCCTGCTCTAAATGACAAAAAGTGTAGAATGTAAATCAGTGTACAGATTATAGTGACCTGTGGAACACATGCACACCTTTCAAACCAAGACGTTTTCACACTAACTTCAGCATCCTGACATCTTCTCTTTATAAATGAAAGGTATTGCCGCCAACCGACCTAGTCATGATTGGGGTAAAGTTCTGCCTACGGCTTAGTATGAAATGTAGTCGTAATGCCGAGGCAAAATTGACACGCACTATGCTCTTGATGGTTGCTAGGCAGCGCCCGTTACTACTATATTCCTACCAGTTCTAAACTTTGCAAGGCATGTCACTTCACCCATCTCTTTGCATAGCCCACCACATGCACTGTTTTCTTAACCATAACTGGATGGATCAATAAAGAATTACTGCGGGATGAATATCACTGATGAAAATATTGAAATAAAGTAGGCTAATGCAAATGAAGGCATCAAATTGTTGCTTACTGAAATTCCAAAAGTCATCCAATTGTTACAATACATTTGAAGCAATAGCCTACCAGTGTGTGTTCAACTATTTCAGAACCGTTTTATTCTGCTTTGAGACAGGCGTGGGGACTCGTCTTGATAAATCAATCACTGAATCTCCAATTGGATATTGGTTACGCTACAATTAGGCTGTGGAAATGTTAGCTAAATTGAGGTAAGTGCTGCTCATCAGAAAATTTTTACGAAGTTTATCGAGTGGATTATTTTGCTCTTCACTCTGTCGATTAGTAACCTAGGCCTACTCCCGACCAAAAGCCTGTGATTTGTCTTAATCGTCAATGTGATTTTGTTTCACTGAATCTCCGTCTGTATATTTAATTCTCTGGCTGGGAAAATAAGTGGAGGTGGTATAGCTCATCTATTTCTTTGCTCATCTATCGCTGATCAGAAACATTTAGCATGCAATAATGTAGCCTAAATCAAGTGTAGGTCTATTATTTTGATCGATCGTGTATAGGCAACTTCAAAAGCCCGCAGATGTTGTGAAATATGAACACGAGACGCACATGCTTTAGAAAATATAGATTGCTATTATTTTCTATTGGTATCTTGATGATGCTTCTACATCTGCATTGCTTGCTGTTCTGGGTTTTAGGCTGGGTTTCTGTACAGCACTTTGTGACATCGGCTGATGTAAAAAGGGCTTTATAAATACATTTGATCTGATTGAATGTAAGACCCTACGCCTGCTCCCAAACAAAACTGAGTAAGAGTAGGAAAGAGATGAAACGTGTATCAAAAACGCATGGGCTTGCCTTGGGTTCGGTTTCACAGATTGTCGTGACGTTATGTGGGGAAAATATGATTTGTATTTGATCCGGGATATATTTTACTATATTCTTAGCCTACTATAAAACATGTATGTTGACTGTGATCAGTGGTGTAAAGTAAACATTATTTAAAGTACTACTTAAGTAGTTTTATTGGGTATCTTTACTATTTATATATTTGACAAATTTTACTTTACTACATTCCTAAAGAAAACTATGTACTTTTTACTCCATACATTTTCTCTGACACCCAAAGGTAGTCGTTGCATTTTTAATGCTTATCAGGACAGAAAATGATCCAATTCGCACACTTATCAAGGAATATCCCTGGTCATCCCTACTGCTTCTGATTTGGCGGACTCACTGAACACAAATGCTTTGCTTTTAAATTATGTCTGGTGTGTTGGAGTGTGACCCTGGCTATCCGTAAATAAAATAAAAACTAAATTGTGCCGTCTGATTTGCTTAATATAAGGGATTTAAAAAGGATTCATACTTTTACTTTTGATACTTAAGTATATATTAGCAACTACATTTAGTTTTTACACTTAAGTATATATAAAACACAATTGTGTGGTCTAGGGCACTGCATCGCAGCGCTAGCTGTGCCACCAGAGTCTCTGGGTTCGCGCCCAGGCTCTGTCGCAGCCGGCCGCGACCGGGAGGTCCGTGGGGCGACGCACAATTGGCCTAGCGTCGTCCGGGTTAGGGAGGGTTTGGCCGGTAGGGATATCCTTGTCTCATCGCTCTCCAGCGACTCCTGTGGCGGGCCGGGCGCAGTGCGCGCTAACCGAGGGGGGCGGGTGCACGGTGTTTCCTCCGACACATTGGTGCGGCTGGCTTCCGGGTTGGAATCGCGCTGTGTTAAGAAGCAGTGCGGCTTGGTTGGGTTGTGCTTCGGAGGACGCATGGCTTTCGACCTTCGTCTCTCCTGAGCCCGTACGGGAGTTGTAGTGATGAGACAAGATAGTAATTACTAGCGATTGGATACCACAAAAATTGGGGAGTAAAGGGGGTAAAATTTAAAAAATAAAATAAAATAAAAAATAAATAAAACACAATTGTTCTGGCCCCTGTAGTTGGGTTTGAGTTCATTTAGGCTATCGTGTAATTCCATTGTTGACCACTTGGGGGCCACTATCCTGTGTTGATGTGTGTTGTTCGTTTAATATGCTAAACCCTGTAGAAGAAGAATTGTTTACATTCCAAAATGGTGAAAGTCACACTGTGGAGCTGCAGACGTTATGAAACTCCATCCTTCTTGCTATCATTTTGTAGAAGCATTGCCTGTAATTAAAATTAATCATAACATATTTGGTATTCAATTCATGATGATATTTTGTATGAATGGTCGTTTTTAATGAGATTCATGAATCTTCTTGATAGCCACATGGATATCTGTTCAGTGCATTTGATCTTGTCATGTTTCGGGGAATTAGTTACATCCAATTTAATGCATAATGCTGCATATTTCTGTGTTCATGAACATGTATACAAATACATGCTGTGTTATTATTGAGAATTAAGCCTAGTATTCAGCTAGCACACAATAAGTCATACTCATTGTTCTTTTCTTTCTATATTTCAGTTTTACTCATTTTAGTCACTATTATTGTACCTACGAAGTGGTGGCAATAAATCAACACCACAGTAGCTGCCCCGAGTTGATCTATCTGCTGAGCTTAAGAAGGGGACTCTTGCGAGGGCAGAATACAACTACTTTTAGACTTTTACTGGCTGACTTTCACTTTTACTTGAGTCATTTTCTAGTAAGGTATCTTTACTTTTACTCAAGTATGAGCAGTACTTTTTCCCACCACTGACTGTGATCAGGGGAGCCTAAGTGTGTCTTGTCCGTTTAATGAACAAAATAACAATTGATTTCATGTGCATTGCCATTCTATTATTTTGAAAATACATTTTATTAGTCTTATAATGTTTTTTAGGACCTGCCTAAACTAATGAATAATGGATTTCTTTGTGATAGTGTATATTCAATGGATTTGGTCAAATAGACGTCCGCCCGCATCGGCCCACTCTATTCCCAATCCTTAAATGTGCCGGCATGTGAACGGGAGATATAAAAGGGGTCATGTGGTAAACATGGGACTGTAGGAATTGGGCTCTAAAAAACAGCAGATGTTTTGTTTTGTTTACAGGAAACATACCGTAAAGTCTGTAAAGGGTAATACAGTGACAGTACTGACTGACTGAAAAGGCCATTCAACAGAGGAAGGAGGGATGGGGGGGGGGGGTTAATAACATTACTACACAAAACTTAACAAAAGGCCAACCTCTTCCTATGTTAAAGAGAAGGACTAAACCCCCAGCCTGTCTGGTTCTATGTTAAATAGAGCCTTTTAGCAGAAACAAAGGAGGCTCTAAAAGAGATAGGGGGTCTTTGTTAGACCCTGTTGGAAGTAGAAGTGTGGTTTGAATCAGGGATAATCCTGTTACGGAGACGGGAGGGAGCCCCCAACCTGGATCTTTCTGTCTCACACATACACACACACACACACACACACACAGACTACACACACACAGACTTGCACACACATGCATGCACACAATCTCCCTATCTCCTCTTTAGGTGTACTCCTTCTCCCTCCCTCACTCATGCACGTGCCCTCACACACACAAAAGACTGCTTAGATTTCAAAGAGAAGGAGCGAGTGTGTGTGTGTGTATGTAACGGGGTTAGCCTTTAATGACTATATCAGGAGGGAAAAGTGAAGCTGGGTTCTGTGGGTATATATGAGGGCTTTAAAGAGAGAACAAGGTAAGTGAAAACCTCCTCTATTATCTTCTGACCTCACACACACAAGCTGAGTGATATGTACAAAAATCTATATCGTGATAAATTGCCTGAATTTATGCGATAAGCCACAGTAAAAAAAAAAAAACTACTACTACTACTAGTTTGATGGTTGTAGCCATAAATTGGCACAACAATATATAGTATAGGCTACTTATCGTGGCTACTCAATGAACGATATCAGCAAAATGCCTGCGATAAGTGATCATTACGGTAATTTGCGGTTTATCGCCCCAGGTCTAACATGCGCGTGCACACACACACACACACCGTCAGCAGCTGTAGTTTTTAATGGTGCTAGCGGAAGGCTATGAGTAAAGGTTGGTTTTAATGGTAGATTGGTGAGGATCAGGTTAAAGCTATGGGTCCACCTCTGACATGTTAAAACATGAAGGGTGTGTGTGCGTGTGGCGGGCCAGCAGTGTCTTTTTGATTACATGATTAAAACCATGATCTCCTCTTGCCAGCCCCTGCACCTTTCGAACACACACCCAAACATACACACTCACACAAATATGAGTATTCTGCATATTAAAGGGTCTTTAAAAAAACAACGTAATATTCATAATCTCCAGCACGACCCCAACCGTGTAAATAGCAATTAGTAAGCAAGGCCTACTCATATTTGGTTAAAATCACATAATGTACACCGATTATGTTGTTGGAAACATTTATCTTCCTTTATCTTTTTTTCTACAAAACATAGAAACATGCCATTTTCACATATGTTGATGGTGGTGCTGGAGATGATGAATATGAAGATAAAAATGGTTGCATTTCCCTTTAAATCAAATCACATTTTCCTTTAACTTGTCTGTGAGTATGTGCATATGTTACCATTGGCTCTCTGGGTTTCACATGAGTTGATATATCTTATTATTGAGCTCCAACAGCAGCCCATTTTGATTCTAAATCCAAGACTTCCTCTTCAGAGTCAGAGAGAGTTGTGTATCAGAGCCTGGAGATACTGGGTACAGTTTACTCTATTTGTTATTGAATCTTCAATGGGTCAGGTTTCACTCTGCATTTAGGCCAGGTAAAGAAAGAGGTTCGTAAACACTGGCTGAGTCAAACACACACACAGACACACACACAAAGCACTAGTAAAGTCATAAGTCATGTGGGTGGACAGGGAGAATTAGGTCCCGCTTCCTGGTTCTGAGGCCTGGGGCCACATGGTCATACCTGTGTCAGCAACACGTGTAAAAATCCAACATACCACACCTCACATTCCAGCTACATGCAAATACTCCCCTACACCGTTAGGTGGGTATGCAGACATGTAGAACCAAACATGTAGAACCAGTGTCTAGATGTGTGAACAGATTCCCACCAGTGGCAGCAGCTGAGGGGAGGACTGCCCATAACAACGGCTGGAATGGACCAAATGGAATGGCTTCAAACACATGGAAACCATATGTTTGATGTATTTGATACCATTCCACTCCAGCCAATACCACGAGCCCGTCCTCCCTAATTAAGGTGCCAACAACCTCCTGTGATTCCTACTTCATAACATGTCTACTGTAGAAACACACCTTTTGTTTAAAACAGGTCAGTCAAACAGTGACTGAACACCTGTTAGACCAGCTCTCTAACCATGTAAACTAGAGAGAGAGAGAGAGAGAAAGAGGAGACAGAGACACAGAGACAGACACACAGAGACAGATGGAGAAAATACTTACCCTCCAGAGTAGCTGACACTCTCTCTCCTCCAGGGCTTTCTTGTGTCTGAGGATGATGTTCTTCACCTCTGTCTGAACCACCTTGGCCTTGATTTCTACCTGCTCCACTATGGCTTGGGCTTTCTCCATACTCAGCTAGAACAGGGGAACACAATATTACATGGTTAGAAATAATAACCACCACCTTGGTCTTGATTTCTAGATGCTCTGCTATAACCTGGGCCATTTGATAAATAACAGGTTAGAGATTTGACAAAACACCACCCTCACCTTCTCCATACTCAGCTATAACAGGGGAACATGAGAGGGTTAGAAATATCATACAACACCACTGGACTTTCCTCATTCTCAAATGAAGAAGAACTAACAAGGTCATAAATAGCACACTTCTTCATATACTCAGCTACAGCAGAGGTAATAGAATATAACAGGGGGTTTGAACAATCACACACCTCCCCCTGGTTGGTCCATAGTCAACTCCACACAGGAATATCAACTACATCATGCAGGAAACAGGAAGTGGCCAAGAGATATGACTTAAAGGTGTAATCCGCAGTTAAAACAATAACAAAGCATTCAGTAAAAAGCTGAGGGATGGGGCTGGAGACATGTAATCGCTCTCAAAAACCATAGACAAAGCTGTAGATGCAAGGACTGACCATCCATGCTATCAAAAGTATAGATTTAACAATGTTTTGAGGCTATACAATGTTGGTTTACATTTACTTAGTTTACAAACGTTGGAGTAAAACAAGCTTATATTTTGAGTTCTGATGGGGTACGACAGCTGAACTAAGCTCATGAAGCATTTATTTATTCGTTATATTTTTCAAGAATCATTGGGGCACATATCATTAATTTATAAGTCCACAAATGGATGTAACAACTGCAGTGCCCCTTTAAAGACACTCTATGACACATCATCACACTCTTACGTGACCAGGCACCTGCTCTGTTATGACATACTAAAATACAGGAACTAGACAGGACACAGGATATCTGGGGGTCAGGAATAGCACATAACCTCACACAACACAATGACACTACATCCCTCCTAACATTGCTGGTAGTTCCCAACTCTTTCTCAACATGAGCAGTGGCTTTTGAAGTAGTAGAGTGAGTAAGAAGATATGAAGTAGTAGAGGGAGTAAGAAGATATGAAGTAGTAGAGGGAGTAAGAAGATATGAAGTAGTAGAGGGAGTAAGAAGATATGAAGTAGTAGAGGGAGTAAGAAGATATGAAGTAGTAGAGGGAGTAAGAAGATATGAAGTAGTAGAGGGAGTAAGAAGATATGAAGTAGTAGAGGGAGTAAGAAGATATGAAGTAGTAGAGGGAGTAAGAAGATATGAAGTAGTAGAGGGAGTAAGAAGATATGAAGTAGTAGAGTGAGTAAGAAGATATGAAGTAGTAGAGGGAGTAAGAAGATATGAAGTAGTAGAGGGAGTAAGAAGATATGAAGTAGTAGAGTGAGTAAGAAGATATGAAGTAGTAGAGGGAGTAAGAAGATATGAAGTAGTAGAGGGAGTAAGAAGATATGAAGTAGTAGAGTGAGTAAGAAGATATGAAGTAGTAGAGTGAGTAAGAAGATATGAAGTAGTAGAGTGAGTAAGAAGATATGAAGTAGTAGAGTGAGTAAGAAGATATGAAGTAGTAGAGTGAGTAAGAAGATATGAAGTAGTAGAGGGAGTAAGAAGATATGAAGTAGTAGAGTGAGTAAGAAGATATGAAGTAGTAGAGGGAGTAAGAAGATATGAAGTAGTAGAGTGAGTAAGAAGATATGAAGTAGTAGAGTGAGTAAGAAGATATGAAGTAGTAGAGTGAGTAAGAAGATATGAAGTAGTAGAGTGAGTAAGAAGATATGAAGTAGTAGAGTGAGTAAGAAGATATGAAGTAGTAGAGGGAGTAAGAAAATATGAAGTAGTAGAGTGAGTAAGAAGATATGAAGTAGTAGAGTGAGTAAGAAGATATGAAGTAGTAGAGGGAGTAAGAAGATATGAAGTAGTAGAGTGAGTAAGAAGATATGAAGTAGTAGAGTGAGTAAGAAGATATGAAGTAGTAGAGTGAGTAAGATATGAAGTAGTAGAGTGAGTAAGAAGATATGAAGTAGTAGAGTGAGTAAGAAGATATGAAGTAGTAGAGTGAGTAAGAAGATATGAAGTAGTAGAGTGAGTAAGAAGATATGAAGTAGTAGAGTGAGTAAGAAGATATGAAGTAGTAGAGTGAGTAAGAAGATATGAAGTAGTAGAGTGAGTAAGAAGATATGAAGTAGTAGAGTGAGTAAGAAGATATGAAGTAGTAGAGTGAGTAAGAAGATATGAAGTAGTAGAGTGAGTAAGAAGATATGAAGTAGTAGAGGGAGTAAGAAGATATGAAGTAGTAGAGGGAGCATTGTCACTTTGACCACCATGTTGTTCTCACTCTATATGAGGGGAAGTGATGTAGTGGTAAAAAATCTGAGAAATAGTTGGGTAAACACTTATTGCCGTTCACTGTGAGTAAAGTAATGCGTCCTATTTTTCAATGCATTTTTCCGCAAAAGGTAGGTAAACGCTGGCGCCAAATACAAAAGGTGTGTAAAAAGCATTTTCCCTCCACTCCACCACTGATGAGAGGTTACATTTTAAAGGAAACTGCAGAAATGTTAAAATAGTGAGGCAAAAATCGTCAAGGGGACCTAATGGAAAATGTATGGAAAATCATTTTCAAACACATTCAATTCTATATTACTGGTATACACTGAGTATGCCAAACATTAGGAACACATTCCTAACATTGAGTTGCACCGCCCCATTTTGCCCTCAGAACAACCTCAATGGACAAGGTCTCTAAAGCGTTCCACAGGGATGCTGGCCCATGTTGACTCCAATGCTTCCCACAGTTGTGTCAAGTTGGCTGGATGTCCTTTGGGCGGTGGACCATTTTTGATACACACGGGAAACTGTTGTGTGTGAAAAACCCAGCAGCGTTGCAGTTCTTGACACAAACCGGTGCGCCTAGCACATACTACCATACCCCTTTAAAAGGCACTTAAATGTTTTGTCTTGCCCATTTACCCTCCACATACACAATCCATGTCTCAATTGTTTTAAGGCAGAAACATCATTATTTAACCTGTCTCCTCCCCTTCATCTACACTGGTTGAAGTGGATTTAAGTGACATCAATAGGCTTTCACCTGGATTCACCTGGTCAGTCGATGTCATGGAAATAGCAGGTGTCCTTAATGTTTTGTATATTGTTTGTCATTTATGTCTCTCCCTCCCTCCATTTCTTTTCCCCCTTCTCCTTACTCTTCCCCCTCTGTTTATCACTCTTTTCCTCCACTCTCTCCCTCTTGTCTTTATCGCTCTTTTCCTACACTCTCTCTTTATCAGTCTGTACCTCTCCCTCCTTCATTTGGGGGGTCAGGGGTGATTTGGACCTCACACTGTTGGGGGGAGGGGCTCTTTTGTGACATCACCCAGAGTGGGGTGTCAAAGGTCACCTAAATCCCCCTGAGGTCATTGACCCCTGATCCATGGCTAAAGACCCACACCCTGGGGAACAAAGCCTGACAGCAGGGTCCTTTCTTCTCCCGCTGGCCGTTTGGGACGGGCAGCTAAAGGTTCAGCATATCAGGACCCCTGGAGACAACAGCAGGAAGGGAGGAGGGGAATGGCTTCATCAATACTGACAGAGAAAGAGAGGGGGGAAGAGAGAGCAAGAGAGTAATAGGAGAGAGAGAGGGAGATTTAGGACTAATTGTAAGCTCAAATGCGTAACTCAAATGACATTGAATTAATGAACTGGGAGATACAGTATGTGGTCCTTGTCCTGTGTGGCTCAGTTGGTAGCGCTTGGCACTTGCAACGCTAGGGTTGTGGGTTCAATTCCCACAGGGGACCAGTATGAAAATATATGCACGCACTACTGCAAGTTGCTCTGAATAAGAGTGTCTGCTAAATAACGAAAATATATATTTAATGTAAAATGTATTCAACTGTTAAGCATCCATAAGGCTGATCATGGTACATGTGGCCAATACAGTAGCAGCTTGGGACACAGGAGGTACAATTGACCAATCAGAAAGCAGCGTAAGGCAGCTCCGGCCAACCAGCAGGTCACAAGTCCAGGGTCGGAGGTCAGAGGAGATAATGGATGTGGAGTGGGCAGAACTATTCTGGTACAGAGGTGGTGTGTGTGCCTGTACGAGGTCTGTATCAGGATATTGAGAGAGGGACTAGTTGTAGAGTGACAATAATGTGGACTCTTCTTATGACGTACATAACGTAACCTTGGCTTAGCTTGCTGGACTAGATAGTGTTTCAGGGTTACGCTCAGTCCTGACCAGGGTAAAGCCAGGTGTACACTACACGATGTCAGCCCCGATTTAGCTGTCCCAGACAAGTTTTTGAGATTGGAGAAATCCCCATGTTGTTGCCTACTCGGTGCGAACAGCCGCCACCGACGCCGATCAATGTCCCCCTCAACCCCCTCAATGTCATCAGACGCAATCTGAGGGCTACAGATCTCATCTTTAATGTCCCAATATTTTCAAACACATTTGATTTTATCGGCACAACATTTGCAATACTCTTGTAGCGTGAGATCTGCAAAGACAAGTTTTGAGAACGGCAATCAGACATAGCCAATGAGAGCTTGCCTGAGAAGAAACCAGTGAGATGATGACATTGTTTTGCATCACCCAGAATGTGTAGACTCTCGAGCAGGGGCCATGACTACTACTAGTATGCATTTGTACTTGCCAAAGCCAATGTGTCAAATCGTTATAGCTCTGAAGTTCACAAGCAATGTTATTCAATTCAAAATGTTAGCTAGATATTACAACTCTGTATGGCAAGCGTGAATGTCTGACTGAAAATATTTCCGAGGCTGCTTTGAGCCACAGCTCGTTGTAGCTACGTAAAATATAATCTCATCATCACATCATTGTTTTAGCGAGACAGCGTGGTATGGAGACTCCTCACAACCAAGTGAAGAATCTTGTAGTGTGTGACCCCTGTCTGTTCCACATTGTTCAGTGTGCGCGCCACTATGTTGGCAAGACACAAAAAACTAAAGGAAAGATGGTTGTTTCATGTGAGAGTCTCAGCGATTTTAGGATTTTGAAAGTCGTTTACTGTACACCTGGCTTTACACACACCTTCCAGTGTCGAAGTTCACAAACATTGCCCAACGTTCCATGGAGGTTACATAAAATCTCACAACTCCTGGTAACTCTGGTTTCCAGGAAGTACTGTAACAAAGCATCCTTTTCAGCATCATACCCATCTGTTTCCAAACCATTCTCAACAGTTCAGAGGGAGTGAACATAATTCTGCGCTCTCCAGTGGACATTCAGAGAATGTGTGTCAGACAGAGTGATTACATCAGTAACTGTTTTTTAACAGTTAACCCTTTGGTACTAATAGGCAAACCTACTCTCAAAATCCATGTCTAATAACACAACACTGTACAACAATAAAGGCGTTTCTTAAAGTAAAGATTTTCTATAACCATATTTTCCATAACCATATTTTCTATAACCAATTAATAGAATACTATTTATGTGTAAAGGTTTTGCTCGTTCTAATATATATATTTTTTATTTATTATTATGTATGTATTGTTTATCTTATTATTGCTAGGTATTACTGCACTGTTGGAGCTAGAAACACAAGCATTTTGCTGCACTTGCGATAACATCTGCAAATCTATGTATGTACACGACCAATAAAATTGGATAACATTTTTCTCAGTCTCAGTGCCAGCTGCTTGTCAGTGAACACGTGGCTGTGTGGGAGGACATGGGTATCAACACCATGGCTGACTAGATACTATCTAGCATAATCAGTAACACCCATCTTCTCTCCTTTCCTCCGTCTTACCCGTCTCCCCTTATACTCCCCTCTTGTTTCACCCCCTCTCTTCCCCTCCCCTCATCCTGCTTTACCATCCCTCTTCTCTCTCTCCTCTTCTCATCCTCCCCGTCTCACCTCCTCCCCCTCACTTCCTCTCTTTCACATGCGTAACTTGCGTAAATGCCATTCTCTGCCCTCCCCTCCTCTCCTCCCCCTATCCACTCCCTCCCCTTTGACCCCCAGTCCTATCCCCTACCCCCGTCACCCCAGGCGACCCACCCCCTCCCAGGGCCAGCTGGCTATGTCTAACCCCATGCTACAGTGATAGGAGAGTGTGGGTGATATGCAGAATATCCCACATTTCTAAACTGGTGCTGGGACAAAAACAACCCTGCACATTGACTCGGTACCAGTACCCCCTGTATATAGCCTCGTTATTTTTATTGTGTTCCTTTTTTTAACTAGTTTTTTAGTAATTATTCTCTTAACTCTTAAATTCTCAAAACTGCATTGTTGGTTAAGGGCTTATAAGTAAGCATTTCACAGTAAGGTTGTATATGGTACATGTGACAAATAAAATTGGATTTATTCGATTTGACACACACACCCAGACACTCACCTGTACAGCCTGTCTTCCTTGCTGTGCGTCGGCCAGTAGCTGGATGGTGATGGCTCTGGAGTCCTGGACAGCATCCTGTAGATAGACCAAGCTGTGGCCCACGTGTCTGCCCACACTACACTCCCTACAGATCGGCACCGAGCACGTCTCACAGAAAAACAGAAACACCTAGACGAGAGAGGGAGAGAGTTCATTAAATCGTGCTATCAAAACATGATCAAATATATAATATATCGTTTTCTAATGGGTTAAGTGCTTTAATATGTTAAGCATTAATTGTCATGGTGAGTGTATGAGATCAGAAACCATTGGGAGATGTTTATTGACTATGAGGTGTGTTGACATGTAAATGCTGCAGTGCCTGTTTGATTGAACACATCCCCTGATCCTCCTCAGGCTCAGAGGGCTGACAGTGAGATAAGACAAGGCTATATGGGGCTTTATGGATCAATACACCAATAAGAAGGGTTAGTACACACACGTACACACACATAAGCTTATATTTGGTTTCAAGAAACTGACTCACTAAGTGAAACCTTCCAAAAGATCATCAACAACTGATCATAACCAAATGCATTGATACATCTATAATTTCAACACATTGAATTATATTTAAATATAAAATAAATTAAATGATTTAATGCTGACTCATTGATAGTCACACGTAACCATTAGAATTACCCCAAACTCCTATACACTGTGATTGGTAACAAAAGACTAATTAAATATGCGCTGAGCGACAAATCCCAGAGCGACAGGGATCAATGTTGTCCAATGTGAGTAGAGCGGAGGGGGGTGGGAACAGCAATCAATCCATCAATAATGGCTACGGTCCCAGGGGAGGCATGATATAATGACTCACGCACACACACTTTACTTTATGCTACTCCTTTCCTTTTATCCTCTGCTCCATCCCTCTCTTTTCCTCCTCCAGCCCCTCCACACCTCCTCCCATCCCCCTTCTTCAACCTCTCCAAGGGGAGGGCAGAACAAAAGGATGGAATGCAGCTGCGTATAGATGGAGGGGTGAGGGTCAGACAGGAGAGAAAGTCTTCCATCTCCAACCAATGAGCTGAATCATCCTGATCATTAGATCCTAAAACACATCTGCTCTTCACTCTTCTTATCATGTTGTTTTTCCTTTCCCTTTTTTCAAAGACATCAGATAGATTGGACTAACTAAAAAAGGACTTTGATATTTCAATATGAAGGAGGAAAAACCAACATAATTGAGCATTCAGCATCCCTTTAATTACATATTCTAATTGATCATTAGACACACAAAATAAAGTTTTGCTTTTCTGAGAAGAGACAGAAACTGGCTGAAGGATTTTGACCATTGTTGTGTCAAGCATGGTTGCGATGTTGAGATGAGACTTACAGAGAGAACAGTAGTGTCATGTTTTCACTGTAGATAGATTACATGGCCAGTTGTATAAAGACAATTACTATAGGGACTTCACCACCACTATCATGTCAGCTGTAACAATGAGTCACACACACAGGCTGGAGTTTCTTGTGGATTACATAACACCTGGAATGGATTTAATATTATTGACTGACCCACACAGGATCCACTAGCAGGAGGAGTAGATTCCCCAATTCCCCAGATTCATAGCCTCCAAGAATACATCACACACACACACACACACACACCCACACACACCCACACCCACACCCACACACACACACACACACACACACACACACACACACACACACACACACACACACACACACACACACACACACACACAATCCTTGTGGGGACCAAAAATTGTCTGAATTTTCCTTGTTTTAGTATCCTTGTGAGGCCTTCTGGTACCCATAAGCATAGTTATTAAACAAACACACAGACAAATTCTCTAGGCATTCCATGAGCCTGAGTGACAACACAACACACACACGTTGACAACAACAAACACACAGAAAGCACATGACACAGAAACATGAAAAACAAGATGTGTTTCAGAGAAAAGCTGACATCATAGGTGTGCTACCACGTTAGCGGGGGTTGTAAATTCTACACAGAACATTCTAGAACCAGAGGAGGCCTTTAGGGACAATAATTCACAGAGTCGCGCACACACACCACCCCAATCCACTCCTGATCACAACCACTGTCCTCCTAGCTATTGTAACCATTTATGCAGGCTTTATAACTGTTTATGACCCCACTAAGCAGGCTGTGTGACCCTTGACCATAAAGTCATAAAGCCAAGACCAGGCTCTATTCTCTGCTCCCTGTGTTCAGCTCTCAGGTCCCAATAAAGCATTACCATTTTAAAAGAAGAAAAGAAAGACAGGTTCCTATGGGAAAGGGAAGGGAAAGGGGATACTTAGCACATCTGAATGCATTCAACCGAACTGTGTCTTCCGCATTTGAATTTAAAAAAAAAAATATATATTTTACCTTCATTTAACTATGCAAGCCAGTTAAGAACAAATTCTTATTTACAATGACGGCTTACCCTGGTCAAACCCGGACGACGCTGAGCCAATTGTGCGCCGCCCTATGGGACTCCCAATCACGGCCAGATGTGATACAGCCTGGATCAGAGAGGTGGGGTGAGCTGCCTTAAATCAATGTCCACTGCCTTGCTCAAGGGCAGAAGGGCATTTTTCCCACCTTGCTGGCTCAGGGATTTGAATCAGCAACCTTTCGGTTACTGGCCCAACACTCTAAACCACTAGGCTACCTGCCGCCCCTATGGTATGTGATAGTACAACTGCCAATGACAGGAGAGAATGACACATATTTGACCTTCTATGTATGCATGCATGTCACACATACACTCACCCACGTAAGCGGAAACATTGCACATAAACCCACGCAAATACATACACACACCAGAGGAAGGAAAACATGGAAGGTGTGTGAAATGGGTTGTGGACTGGGGAGCCTGGGGGCCTTCTGGGAAGGATGTCACACACACTCGCTCATACACACACACACACACACACACACACCCATAAAAACCCTTTCAGTGAAGCAGAGCTACAGCGAAGTGAGTTATTGTATTTCATTAGTGCACCGGACATTACTGCTCCCTCTCTCCCCCTAAGCACAGAATGCCCCCCCCCCCCCCCCCCCCCCAACACACACACACACATAAACCTCCTTCTTTCAAAGTAGAATAATAACAGTAACATAAAGCTAAACAATTTACATGGTGGCTAATGGCTATCTCTGGTATACAAAGCTAAATGTTACCATTGTGGCTAGCTGTCTGGTTTGCTACAAGGTTAGCATGGTTGCTAGCTCTCTGGTAAAGAAAGCTAATGGGTTAGCAGCACGGTGGCTATTAGCGCTCTGGTTTATAAAACTAAAAGGTTAGCAAGCATGGTGGCTAGCTCTCTGGTAAACAAATATAAAACGTTGGCAATAGCATTGTAGTGGTAGTTAGGACTGGAATTCACATTCCTTGTAGCCAAAGGGATATGGGGGAGGGGGTTGAATAGCCAGTAACATCACACCATGGTGTCAGAAGCTCAACCTGCCTTGGAGAAACACTGTAAAAAAAAATAACATTTTTGTAGAACAACCATTACTGCTTCACATTATCCCTTTCATACACACACCAAAATGCCACAAATTTACCATGTCTGCTTTGTTGTATATCTCAAAGAGGAATGGGGTAAAAAACAAAAACAGGGTAAATTAAAACCCCACTAAAGACCTAGTCATGATTCCTGCATTTTCACAGAAAATGTGTGAATGGTTCTCTGCTTCTTAGCAGGTAAATTAATTTATACTTCTAGTGTTTAACACCTCCCTAATTTGAAATACAAAACAGACCCCATGATATAACAACACCCCCCCACCCCCCATAAAAGGGGCGTAAATGAGTGGAGGTCTGAAAGGGGGTCATATAAAATCAAATGTTATTTGTCACATGCGCCGAATACAACAGGTGTAATGCTTACCGTGAAATGGTTCCTTACATACCCTTAACCAACAATGTAGTTAAGAAAATAGAGTTAAGAAAATATTTACTAAATAGGTCATTTGTACACGTAGGTAGGGGTAAAGTTTTGGGGGGGCCTTTTTTGGGCCTTCCTCTAACACTGCCCAGTATATAGGTCTTGGATGGCAGGAAGCTTGGCCCCAATGACGTACTGGGGCACTACCCTCTGTAACGCCTTACGGTCGGATGCCGAGCAGTTGCCATACCAGGCGGTGATGCAACTGGTCAGGATGCTCTCGGTGAGGCAGCTGTAGAACTTTTTGAGGATCTTGGGACCTATGCCAAATCTTTTCAGTCTCCTGAGGGGGAAAGGCGTTGTCGTGCCCTCTTCACAACTTTCTCGGTGTGTTTGGACCATGATAGTTTGTTGGTGATGTGGACACCAAAGAACTTGAAACTCTCGACCCGCAACACTACAGCCCCATTGATGTGAATAGGGGCGTGTTCAGCCCGCTTTTTCTTGTAGTCCACGATCATCTCCTTTGTCTTGCCCACATTGAGGGAGAGGTTGTTATGCTGGCACCACACTGCCAGGTCTCTGACCTCCTCCCTATAGGCTGTCTCATCGTTGTCGGTGATCAGGCCTACCACCGTTGGGTCGTCAACAAACTTAATGATGATGTTGGAGTCGTGCTTGGCCACACAGTTGTGGGGGAACAGGGAGTACAGGAGGGGACTAAGCACGCACCCCTGAGGGGCCCCAGTGTTGAGGATCAGCGTGGCAGATATGTTGTTACCTACCCTTACCACCTGGGGCTGGCCCATCAGGAAGTCCAGGATCCAGTTGCAGAGGGAGGTGTTTAGTCCCAGGGTCCTTAGCTTAGGGATGAGCTTTGAGGGCACTATGGTGTTGAATGCTGAGCTGTAGTCAATGAGAATTCTCACATAGGTGTTCCTTTTGTCCAGGTGGGAAAGGGCAGTGTGGAGTGCGATTGAGATTGCGTCATCTGAGGATCTGTTGGGGCGAATTTTGTGTGTGTGTGTGTGTGTGTGTGTGTGTGTGTGTGTGTGTGTGTGTGTTGGAGTGGGTCTTGGGTTTCTGGGATGATGGGGTTGATGTGAGCCATGAACAGCGCTTCAAAGCACTTCATGGCTACCGACGTGAGTGCTACGGGGCAGTAGTCATTTAGACAGGTTACCTTCGCTTTCTTGGCCACTGGGACTATGGGGGTCTGCTAATAAGCATTTCTTATAAGAGTCCGGATTAGTGTCCCACTACTTGAAAGCGGCAGCTCTAGCCTTTAGCTCGTTGTGGACCTTGCCTGTAATCCATGGCTTCTGGTTGGGATATGTACGTACGGTCACTGTTGGGATGATGTCGTCTATGCACTTATTGATGAAGCCAGTGACTGAGGTGGTATACTCCTCAATGCCATTGGATAAATCCTGGAACATATTCCAGTCTGTGCTAGCAAAACAGTCCTGTAGCGCAGCATCCGCATCATCTGACTGCTCCCGTATTGATCGAGTCACTGGTACTTCCTGCTTTAGTTTTTGCTTGTAAGCCGGAATCAGGACGATAGAATTATGGTCAGATTTGCCAAAAGGAGGGCGAGGGAGAGCTTTGTACATGTCTCTGTGTGTGGAGTAAAGGTGGTCTAGAGTTTTTTTCCCCCTGGTTGCACAAGTTTTTTCCCCCTGGCTGGTAGAAATTAGGTATAATGGATTTAAGTTTGCCTGCATTAGAGCGCATTAGAGCGCTGCTTCTGGATGAGCATTTTCTTGTTTGCTTAGTCCCAGCGTCGGTTTGTGGTGGTAAATAGATGGCTGCGAAAAATATATATGAAAACTCTCTTGGTAGATAGTGTGGTCTACAGCTTATCATGAGATACTCTACCTCAAACGAGCAATACCTCGAAACTAGCTTAATATTAGACATCGTGCACCAGCCACGACTCTGTGAAACATAAGATATTACCGTTTTTAATGTCCCGTTGGTAGGATAGTCTCGAATGGAGCTCATCCAGTTTATTCTCCAGTGATTGCACGTTGACCAATAGAACTGATGGTAGAGGCGGGTTATCCACTTGCCGGCGAATTCTCACAAGGCACCCTGATCTGCGACCCGTGTATTTCCTTCTTTTCTTCATGCGAATGACGGGGATTTGGGCATTGTCCGGGAGCAATATTACAGCCTTTGTGTCTGTCACGCCCTGACCTTAGTTCCTTGTTTATGTCTCTATTTTGGTTTGGTCAGGGCGTGAGTTGGGGTGGGCATTCTATGTTTTGTTCTATGTTTTGTATTTCTAGGTGTTTGGCCTGGTGTAGTTCTCAATCAGAGGCAGCTGTCTATCGTTGTCTCTGATTGAGAACCATACTTAGGTAGCCTCATTCCCACCTGTGCTTGGTGGGTAGTTGATTTCTGTTTTGTGTATTGCACCTTGCAGGACTGTTTGTTTGTCGTTTTGTTGTTTTGTTCAAGTGTTCGTATTTATTAAAAGTATTATGAATACTTACCACGCTGCACCTTGGTCCTCTCCTTCCATCATTCGTTACAGTGTCAGACTCATTAAAGAAAAAATCTTTGTCCAGTTTTTAGGTGAGTAATCGCTGTTCTGATATCCAGAAGCTCTTTTTGGTGGGTAGTTGAGTCCTTTTCTCTGAATAACAGATCTGACTCAGCCCCAGATACCACAGCTATATCTATACCCTGATTGACAACAGAGAACTTGTCTAACAAGTGGAAAAGTGACTTTAACTGACGGGAGGACACATCGTATAAGACGAGTTCTGAATACTACCATTCGTCCCCAAGGACTAATAATATTTTATATAGAGTATTTCTCTGAGAGTTTACAAATGTGGATTTGCATAGTTTCTTTCTATCCCTCCCTCCCTCTCTGTCTCTGTCACCTACACAGACATGCACGCACACTCCAACGCAAACATGTACTCTGCCACAAGCTGTAAGGATGTCTCTTTGTTTACATGCCTCATCCCAGCAGGGTCAACAATAACAAAGATGGACAGAAAGGTATGATGATAACTATACAGGACTGGACAGATCTGACATTAGTTACAGGTACAGTTCCTCATATGCCACCAGATATGGATTGTAGGAGGAACGGATGGAATAGGAGAGTGAGGAAGAGGGGGAAGAGTGAGGAAAGAATGAGGGTATAGAGAGAGGGAGCCTGACAAACTACAGTGCATTCTGAAAGTATTCAGACCCTTTGACTTTTTCCACATTTTGTTACGCTACAGCCTTATTTTAAAATGGATTAAATCAATACAAATCCTCAATCTACACACAACACCCCATAATGAAAAAGCAAAAAAAGTTTTTGAGAAATGTTTGCAAATTTATTAAAATAAAAAAGTGTTCAGACCCTTTGCTATGAGACTCGAAATTGAGAAAAGGTGCATCCTTTTTCCATTGATCATCCTTGAGATGTCTCTACAACTTGATTGGAGTCTGCCTGTGGTAAATTAAATTGATTGGACATGTTATTGAAAGTCACACACCTGTCTATCTAAGGTCCCACAGTTGACAGTGCATGTCAGAGCAAAAACCAAGCCATGAGGTCGAAGGAATTGCACGTAGAGCACAGATCTGGGGAAGGGATGAAAAAATTGCTGCAGCATTGAATGTCCCCAAGAACACAGTGGCCTCCATCATTCTTAAATGGAAGAAGGTCGGGAACCACCAAGACTCTTCTTAGAGTTGGCCGCCCGGCCATACTGAGCAATCGGTGGAGAAGGCTCTGACAGAACTCCCGAGTTCCTCTGTGGAGATGGGAAAACCTTCCCGAAGTACAATCATCTCTGCAGCACTCCACCAATCAGGCCTTTATGGTAAAGTGACCAGATGGAAGCCACTCCTCAGTAGAAGGCTCACTAACTTCAAGCATCGGCTGTCAGAGCAGCTGACCGATTACGGCAGCTGTACACAGCCCATCTGTAAATAGCCCATCCAACCAACTACCTACCTCATCCCCATATTTGTTTTTGTTTTTCTGCTCTTTTGCACACCAGTATTTATACTGGCACATCCTCATCTGCACATCTTTCACTCCAGTGTTAATTGCTGAATTGTAATTACCTCGCCACTATGGCCCATTTATTGCCTTACCTCCTTACTTCATTTGCACACACTGTATACAGATTTCCTATCGTGTTATTGACTGTACGTTTGTTTATCCCATGTGTAACTCTGTGTTGTTGTTTTTGTTGCACTGCTTTGCTTTGCTTTATCTTGGCCAGGTCGCAGTTGTAAATGAGAACTTGTTCTCAACTGGCCTACCTGGTTAAATAAAGGTTAAATTAAAAAAAAAAATTTAAAACATGACAGCCCGCTCGGAGTTTGACCAAAAGGCACCTAAAGACTCTCAGACCATGATAAACAAGATTCTCTGGTCTGATCAAACCAAGATTGAATTATTTGACCTGAATGCCAAGCGTCACGTCTGGAGGAAACCTAGCACCATCCCTACGGTGAAGCATGGTGGTGGCAACATCATGCTGTGAGAATGTATTTCAGAGGCAGGGACTGGGAGACTAGTCAGGATCGAGGGAATGATGAACGGAGCAAAGTACAGAGAGATCCTTGATGAAAACCTGCTCCAGAGCGCTCAGGACCTCAGACTGGGGCGAAGGTTCACATTCCAACAGGACAACGACCATAAGCACACAGCCAAGACAACAGAGGAGTGGCTTCGTGACAAGTCTCTGAATGTCCATGAGTGGCCCAGCTAGAACCCGGACTTGAACCCGATCAAACATCTCTGGAGAGACCTGAAAATAGCTGTGCAGCGACGCTTCCCATCCAACGTGACAGAGCTTGAGAGGATCTGCAGAGAAGAATGGGAGAAACTCCCCAAATGCAGGTGTGCCAAGCTTGTAGCGTCATACCCAAGAAGACTCGAGGCTGTACTTGCGGCCAAAGGTGCTACAACAAAGTACTGAGTAAAGTGTCTGATTACTTATGTAAATGTTATATTGCTGTTTTTTCTAAAACACTGTTTTTGCTTTGTCATTATGGGGTATTGTGTGTAGATTGATGTGGGGAAAAAATGTTTTAATCAATTTTAGAATAATCAATTTTAGAAAAATTGTAGGGGTCTGAATACTTTCCGAATGCACTGTACCTGCTCCTGGTGTGGTGGGGCAGAGGCACGCATGCACACACACACCATTCTAACAGAGCAAAGCTGGGTGTGTGAAACAGAACTGAAGCAGCTGGTAGGTATTTTGTTTTGCTTGTCTGACATGCACACTGAGTGTGTGTGTAGGAGCTGGGTCTGTGAGGTCAAGGGTCAGGCAGATATCCTCCATCACAGTGACACCATGAGACCTGACACACACACACACACACACACACACACACACACACACACACACACACACACACACACACACACACACACACACACACACACACACACACACACACACACCAGCGTGTCAGCCTAAAGAGAGTGATCCGTACATGGAAGTGTCCTGCTTACACAAGAAAGCTGACACTTCCACATGAGTGCATGCCTCGGTGTGCAAAGAGTATCATAGTACACACACATGCACGGAAGAGATGCAGACAGAAAAATTAGCAGTCGATATAAATAAGCTTCATTTAATGACAGTGTGTGTGTGTACACACCAACGACACAAACAAAACAACTACTGATTTTTTTAAATTCCCAATGAGATCACCAGGTTAAAGAAATTATGACAAAAGAAGAAGAGAGTAGACTAAGAAAAATAATCTCTCTAAGACAGAGAAGGTGTGTTGTCAGAGGGGAACGCAACAAAGGGACACACACAGACACGCTCACGCACACATTGGGGCAGTTCTCTAATTGTGAGGCACATGTTGTGAATTAAGGCCCTGGAATTCCGACTCCAGATAATCTAACTCTGCTGGCCGCTCAGAAACACACACACACACACACACACACACACACACACACACACACACACACACACACACACACACACACACACACACACACACACACACACACACACACACACACACACACACACACACTCTTCAGAGGATAAATGCCCACAGATGGAAGATACACGAAGGAGAAACTTCAATGCCTGCCCTCCACAAACACACCCAGGCCAGACAGAAAGACATTTCCATGAGGTGTATTGACAGTCAACAGCCCCTCCAAGGAATAATCACAATTGTCTTCAACAAACTGCTGATGAGAAACACAGACCTGCAGAGAGCTAGGGAAATCCAAGATGTGTTTTTGTGTGTTTTTATATATAAACTCACACAAACACACACACACACTATATATATATATATATGTGTGTTTGTGTGTGTGTGTGTATAAAAGGGAGAGAGAACTTGAGGAGGCCCAAATTCAGTTACGGGAATTCCTTTGCTCTTGTATCGGTCTCAGCTCTGGGTCGAGTTTCCTCCTAAGGCCTCACAAACTGACTCTGTGTGTGTGTGTGTGTGTGTGTGTGTGTGTGTGTGTGTGTGTGTGTGTGTGTGTGTGTGTGTGTGTGTGTGTGTGTGTGTGTGTGTGTGTGTGTGTGTGTGTGTGTGTGTGTGTGTGTGTGTGTCAGATAAAGCTCTCCTTTCTGATGTGTTCTCTCTGATCGTGTTCTGGCAGTAGGAACCTAAAGCCAGTCGTTCGCTTGGGGAATCATTTCAGCACGACAAAGAAATAGACTCTGTGGGAGGCCCGATAGCTGCAATCCAATCCTTCTGGGCACTAACAACACAATGGTGTGGGTGTGTATCAAATCACATTTTATTTGTTGCATACACAGTTTAGGAGATTTTATAGTGGGTGCAGCGAAATGCTTGTGTTATGCGAAATGTGTGCAAGTGTTTTTTCTCATCTCTAGAACTGGTTTTAGCCTCACAACCAGTAGTAGTAGTAGCTGAACATACTGATCAACCAGTAGACAAGGAAATGGAGAGAGGTTGGGGGAGGTGTGTGAAGAAAGACTAACAATGAGAGTGACTTGTGTGTTGATGTGGAAATGAATGTTACACTGAGCTACAATGCAAGGACACCCCTCTTCATTAAAACAATAGGCCCATGAGTAAAACCTACCTCCCATGGGACAGGGGGGGAGCATGAAACCGATTAGTTAAAACCTTTTGCCTTACCCGTACAGTGCATATTTTGTGTGTGTGTGTGCGCGCGCGCATCTGTCCATCCCCCAGCCTAACCCAGTGACACTTCACCCCTCACCTCTGACCCCCTAGCTAAAAAAAGACCCAGAGATGGGAAGTGTGTGTGTTGGGGGCGAAAATAATGACAACCTTTCAATAGCATAGCTCCTCCTTTGGACAGAGCTGTGTGTGTGTGTGTGTGTGTGTGTGTGTGTGTGTGTGTGTGTGTGTGTGTGTGTGTGTGTGTGTGTGTGTGTGTGCACGTCCAATTTTCGATCACCATTGCTTGCATGACAGAGCCCATGAGAAGAAGAAGGGATGACAGGGATCTGTCACACGCACGCTCATCAGTGAGGGAGTTTGATAAAGCTGAACCGCGGTGCACCGGACTATGGCTGGTGAAGTGAATGGGCAAAAGCGTTTTATATATAAAGCATATGTTTGAATTTTCAAACTACTTTTTATTGGGAAGGCAGATAAAACGTTTCAAGTTTGGATGTGAAAACCCAGAATCCTACTCATTACTCCACGCGCTTAACCCATTGTATGTCACTTTTGCTTTGTCAGCCAAAACGGGTCACCTGGCTCAAGGCCGGAATTCCACAATCAAAGCTAACCCGGTTCATGCGAGGCAGGCCCAAGGCATTAATCTAATCCCCTCAGTGTGTGGGCTACTCCATCTTACACAACCAAGTAGTTATCATATAACGGAAAAGATGTTGACTACAGAGAAGCTCACCACCATGACGACTAACTATAAAGCACAACAACATTCTCATGGCAAACCCTTTATCCTGCAATTAATCAATTAATCAATCTGACCAACTGAAATGGTTATTTGGACTTGTAGTGAGCCCTATTTTTTAAACACAAATATTACGCATTCCCCAAGCTGCAGAAGTTTAATCTTTATTGAAATGTGTGTCTTAGTGGTTAGAGGTCAACAATGAGAAAACTCAGTGGAACTGGCTTTGAGGTGCAGAGTTGAGTTTGAGGACTATAGAGTATGGACTAATTGATCAATTGTGAGGAATATGATTTTGGGATTAAAATCATTCGTATGCCATATTTGTTCACTAACATTTTGGCTAAGTTTTCAAACAGGTAGAGTAAGTGAAACCCAGTGTGTGGAATTCAAACTCTCCATTTCTCTTGCGAGATGTTACATTTTACGTTTATGTTTACACTGAACAAAAATATAAAACGCAAAGTGTTGGTGCCATGTTTTATGAGCTGAAATAAAAGATCCCCGAAACTTTCCAGACGCACAAAAATCGTATTTCTCTCAAAGTCTGTGAACAAATATGTTTACATCCCTGTTAGTGAGCATTTCTCCTTTGCCAAGATAATCCATCCACCTGACAGGTGTGGCATTTTAAGAAGCTGACTAAACAGCATGATCATTACACAGGCACACCTTGAGCTGGGGACAATAAAAGGCCACTCTAAAATGTGCAGTTTGGTCAAACAACACAATTCCACAGACGTCTCAAGTTGAGGGAGCGTGCAATTGGCGTGCTGACTGCAGGAAAGTCTCTACCATAAACTGCCTCCACTGTCGTTTTAGAGAATTTGGCAGTACCTCCAACTGGCCTCACAACCACAGACAGTGTGTAACCACCCCAGCCAAGGACATTCACATCTGGCTTCTACACCTGCGGGATCGTCTCAAACCAGCCACCCGGACAACTGATGAAACTGAGGAGTATTTCTGTCTGTAATAAAGCCCTTTTGACGGGGAAAACTCATTGGCTGGGACTGGCTCCCCAGTGGCTGGGCCTATGCCCTCCCAGGCCCACCCATGGCTGTGCCCCTGCCCAGTCATGTGAAATCCATAGATTAGGGCCTAATTAATTTATTTCAATTGACTGATTTCTCTCCATTTCAATTGACTGAATGTGTTGAAATTGTTGCATGTTGGGTTTATATTTTTGTTCAGTATAAGTAATTTAGCAGACACTCTTATCCAGAGCAACTTACAGGATGAGCAGTAGGTGGTGGTGATCTTTGTGGGCTATACTCGGCCTTGTCTCAGGATTGTAAGTTGGTGGTTGAAGATATCCCTCTAGTGGTGCGGGGGCTGTGCTTTGGCAAAGTGGGTGGGGTTATATCCTTCCTGTTTGGCCCTGTCCGGAGGTATCATCGGATGGGGCCACAGTGTCTCCTGACCCCTCCTGTCTCAGCCTCCAGTATTTATGCTGCAGTAGTTTGTGTCGGGGGGCTATGGTCAGTTGGTTATATCTGGAGTACTTCTCCTGTCTTATCCAGTGTCCTGTGTGAATTTAAGTATGCTCTCTCTAATTCTCTCCTTCTGTCTTTCTTTCTCTCTCTCGGAGGACCTGAGCCCTAGGACCATACGTCAGGACTACCGGGCATGATGACTCCTTGCTGTCCCCAGCCCACCTGGCCTTGCTGCTGTTCCAGTTTCAACTGTTTTGCCTGCGGTTATGGAACCCCTACCTGTCCCAGACCTGCTGTTTTCAACTCTTAATGATCGGCTATGAAAAGCCAACTGACATTTATTCCTGATTATTGTTTGACCATGCTTGTCATTTATGAACATTTTGAACATCTTGGCCATGTTCTGTTATAATCTCCACCCGGCACAGCCAGAAGAGGACTGGCCACCCCTCATAGCCTGGTTCCTCTCTAGGTTTCTTCCTAGGTTTTGGCCTTTCTAGGGAGTTTTCCTAGCCACCGTGCTTCTACACCTGCATTGCTTGCTGTTTGGGGTTTTAGGCTGGGTTTCTGTACAGCACTTTGAGATATTAGCTGATGTACGAAGGGCTATATACATTTTTTTTTTTTTACTTGATTGAGTAGGTGGCTTGACTCTCATGCATACACAGTAAAAACTGGAGAGTATTTTTTCCGGAGTTACAAATATTTTCCCATCAAGTAGTCAAATTAAATCATTTTAGAGTGTAATTATTACCAGCGGCCGATAGAATGGGAGCAAAAATACAGAATAAATTATATTGGAGTAAAACAGCATGACTACACCCACTAATGTTGGTTAAATTTAGATTTTGCCGCCATTGCCCATTTGCAAGTGTCTCGCGAATGGAAAGAGTGGACAGAGCGAGAGCGAGGATCCGCCGAACATCAGAAGTCATTCACAGAACCACAGAATTTCTTCATTTCTAAACTTAATTAGAATTCCAGGCAAGTTCACTGTTATTGGTTAACTTTGTGTGCAAATGAAAACTGTTAAGCAACATTACAGCTAGTTAGCATTGTAGTGTAGGCTTACTGTTATTGCACAATTTGAATAGTCAGATGCTAATGTGAACATCTAGCTAGAGCTAATTAGCTAGCTAGCTACAGTAACATTAAGTTATACCACCTTTAGTGGTTTATGGACAGTATGCACACCCGGTGGATCAGTGCATCGCCTGTTTTACATTTTCAACGGAGCTGTATTAGCTATTATCAGTAGCTAGCGGACAAGTTAGTCAGTGCAACATGTGTTTTACTCTGAAAAGCGAGCTGTTAGCAGACAGTTAGCGGCAGTTGGTCTGTGCTACATGTGTGTTTCACTCAAGTTTAGAGCTATTAGACAGTTTTTAGCTGCAGTTTGGTCGGTGCGACAGGTGCATTTTACTCTGAATAGAGCTGATGGACGGTTTTAGAGCAGTTTGGTTGGTGCGACAGGTGCGTTTTACTCTGAATAGAGCTGATGGACGGTTTTAGAGCAGTTTGGTCGGTGCGACAGGTGCATTTTACTCTGAATAGAGCTGATGGACGGTTTTAGAGCAGTTTGGTCGGTGCGACAGGTGCGTTTTACTCTGAATAGAGCTGATGGACGGTTTTAGAGCAGTTTGGTTGGTGCGACAGGTGCGTTTTACTCTGAATAGAGCTGATGGACGGTTTTAGAGCAGTTTGGTTCGTGCGACAGGTGCGTTTTACTCTGAACTTTAGAGCTGTTACCGGTTGACGGTTTTAGCTGCTGTTTGGTCGGTAAGACACCTGAGTTTTACTCTGAAAAGAGAGCTGTTAGTAGACAGTATTTAGCGGCAGGCAGGTCCATGCAACACGTGTGTTTTACTCTAAACAGAGCACTGCTCTCTTGTAATTTGTGCATATTTGTGTTAATGCAATTTAAATAAACTTTTTTTTTCTTGTCATCAAGGATGCAGGGTGTACGCGTGAAGTACAGGGATTGTCAGAAGTACATTTGTTATGAGGGGCAACTGACTTTCAAATCCTTTTTCGATTGTGGTTAGTGAAAAGTTTAAAATTTCACACAATATCCTATGGAACAACAGACTTATACTGAAACACTTTAAATATATTTACTTTATATTTACTGTCAAATTGATTGCTGATTTCCTTGCTGATAATGAGTACAAAGCAATCTTGCGCCTCCCCAAATCACAGATCAGTCAATGATTGGTTTATGGTTTATTGTCTTTGCCGGTCATTAATGGTTTTAAAGAATAAGTGATACTAACATTTGTATGCCGCTACAATCTCAGTATTGATAGCTATCTGTGGTGTATTGCTATAATACTCAGACTGCTGTTATAATAATTCAGTACGTGAACGTCATAACCCGAAAACTCCTTTCCTTGTCAATTCCAATTATATGCAGTCTACAGCCTGTGACAGTCTACAGCCTGTGACTGTATATAATTGGAATTGGCAAGGAAAGGAGCACTAAGTCAGTTTTCGGGTTACGATGTTCACGTAAGGTGACCTCTTGATTTCTGTCTTCTGTTCTGGTTTTTCTCAAAAAATACACAACATATTTAATCAATAAGGTTGTGCAACCTAATTTTGTCTTCACAGTTGCCAATAAATTTGACATTCCAACCTTGGACTTAAAAGTCTATGATGAATCGAAGACTGAAGTTGATGAGGAGTTTGAGTTTCTTCTAAAGAAACAAGACCTTGGTGTGCTGGAGATTTGTTTACCCCAAGACCCAAATCCTGATGGTGAGTTGCTTATTAGCTTAGAGCTTCACATTCATCCACACAGTCCTGGCTAGCCTAACACATGTTCTGAATATGTACGACAAGCAGATATATCTGCTGATTTCTTTTCTCATTTTGATATTTTAAAATGTTTTTTTGTTTGTTTCTGTGCTCACCTCTCCCACCCCTTTTAGAAAAGCAGTGGGCCTAATCAATTTAAAATGTTACATTTTTGCATTCCGCTTGTCGTTAACAAAAGTCCTCTAATCATAATAATGGATGTTTCCACCTAAATGTGTTATAATTACAGTGTTAATCACACCAGTTAAATGTTAAAATGATTGCTAGATTTGTTGAGCTCCTCTGCAAGCAGCTCCTTATCAAAATACAGTGGAGACAATGAGGGGGACTCCGATGACACCATTATATTGCAGCGGAGTCCTGCTACAAGAAAGACAGCTGAGGATAATTGTCTATCTCATGTAAGTACTGCACATTTCCAGTTTAAACAAATGCCAAACTTGAAGATTGAGTGATAAAGGACATCAATGAAAGTTGTGAGAGGATGATCATGGTGTGTTTTATTATACTTGCTATTTCATTGCTGTTTTAAAAGTGTTAGTGTGATCCTTTTTTAAATGACCCCCAACTTAGACGATTGAAGACATTCTGAAGAACAAACCTGGAGGAGAGAGGATCGTGAATGAGTATGCTCGGACAAAAAGCCTAACAGATAGCAGAAGACGCGATATGGTCAAGATATTAGTTGCACAAATGACAAGTGAACATGGGTATATGTCATATACTCATTACATACCTTACCACCTAACACAGTTTTTAGCAGAAGTTGTGATTTACACATCAATATTTTTGTTTAGATCTCAAACAGTAAAGTGTGTGTGTCTAGGACATGTCCTTCAAGGCGTGTTAAAGAGGACTACGCAAAGGGCATCATTGCTTTGTTCCCATACCTGGCCGATCCTAGGAGCAGGTTATGTAAGTAAATTAAAAACAAAGTATAACCTTTTTAACACTCTGGGACTCTTTCACCTTAAATTCTTTTCAGAATGTCAATATTTAAATTGTTGTTTTACTGTTGGGTGATGTTTTTATTTAAGCAGAAGTTGTGATTTACACATCAATATTTTTGTTTAGATCTCAAACAGTAAAGTGTGTGTGTCTAGGACATGTCCTTCAAGGCGTGTTAAAGATGACTACGCAAAGGGCATCATTGCTTTGTTCCCATACCTGGCCGATCCTAGGAGCAGGTTATGTAAGTAAATTAAAAACAAAGTCTAACCTTTTTAACACTCTGGGACTCTTTCACCTTAAATTCTTTTCAGAATGTCAATATTTAAATTGTTGTTTTACTATTGGGTGATGTTTTTATTTAAACTAAAGATCTGTTAACATGTCTGTATGCCCACCATCTCTGCCGTCTCTCCTAAGCTCAACTCTGGTGGTATAAAAGCCCAGTTAACTTCTGCACTGCGAGAGTCAGACCTGTTGAATGAGCAATTCTTCATCTATGAACGTATATGTAGTTTTAAGGATAAAAATGAATATGAAGATATTTTAACCTGCTCACTCAAACTGAATTCTACTTTACTTTAGGAGCAGTATTACAATGCAGAAGATGGGAGTGGATATCTAGCATGGAGACTGACATTTGTTCAAAGGGAAGCATCAGAGGGACGACAGAAGACCATGCATCAGTCACTGACGTGTCGTTAGTCTCATGACCAGAAAATAATTGTATGTAAACATCTGTATAAGCAAGTGTTTCTTAGAAATACTGAAAGAGTAAGATACTTAGTATTAATTCTGTTTCTGAGTCAAAAAAAATCTACTTTTCATCTGGTGACATAACTGCATGCATGGCCATCCTTGCAGAGTTTCTGAGCCTTGTTTTTTATCTCTTATGACACAATATTGTATACTTGTATAGAGCAGACAAACCCAGTAATCTGTAATGTTTCACCATGTTACAGGTGGTCCAACAGCTGATAGACCCCTTCAGAGAGGAAACCTGTCCAACAACAGACAGCCTGTGTTGTGACGCCGTTGCACTGATGAAGCATACAGCTGATAAACCCCTTCAGAGAGGAAACCTGTCCAACAACAGACAGCCTGGGTTGTGACGCCATTGCACTGATGAAGCATACAGCTGATGAAGCATACAGCTGATAGACCCCTTCAGAGAGGAAACCTGTCCAACAACAGAAAGCCTGTGTTGTGACGCCATTGCACTGATGAAGCATACAGCTGATGAAGCAATTGTAAAGGAGAAGATGAAGCAGACCTTCGCCTGTCACCAAAAGATGTTCATGACCCAGTGAAGTCCTCTGAAATATTCACAGCGTTTCCAAGATTCCAAGACATAGCAGGAATGGTATGTGGATCTTCGACTGCCTTGCCTTGAAACTGTCAGGACAATTGTTTTCCGTTCTACAACAGTCTGATTAGGACTGTGATATAGTACATGACGATAGTGCCACACCACAATGTTTACTGTTCTGTCTTGACTTATTCCATCTTGTCTGCAGATTGAGCAAGATGTTAGTCTGTTCTTTGGTGATGCAACCTCTGTAAAGTTCCTGGAGAAGTGGTTTACTCTCTACAAGCAGGAAGTCATTGACCAAAGCCGTGGCCTCACACAGACAGGCGACCTGCAAGACCTGGTTCAAAATGCTGGATCCACAACAGAAGTGGAAAATGGTATGCTGGAATAAAATTATTATACTAATGGAAGGGAGCATTGTTTTTGAAAGCAAAATGGAGTGATGTAACTTTCAGTGAAAATGTGTACTTTCAGGATGGGACAGTGACATGTCATCCATTTTGGTCCTTGTCCACCTTCTGCCACCATCACCTCATGGCCGCAAGAGACCAGGAAAAATCTCAGCCAGACACACCAGTTACCACATTGTGAAGTTTATCAAGGTGAGGTTACAGTTGACTGTTCTGTCCCCATTCCTAATCCTAATAACTACTTTTAAGATTATGGACAAATCATGGTAAGATCATGTGTAGCTGTAATTTACATTTTCACAAACTGTTTGCGAACCGTGATTCATTTTAATAGCACACTAATGAGGTTCTTGTGTCACAGACTGGGACCAGCATCCAGGGGCATCTGGAGAGCGTCACGGAAAGCCTTCAACCCTATCTGCTTGCTGTGGGGACCCAGAGGACTGGGATTCACAAGTACTTCATTGTAATTGACAAACATGTAATACCGTGTAAGTCACCAGACTCTCTTGCCTGTTTTGATGAGCTTTTCGAAGCTCATTTTGTCTTCGGTACCTCGTACAAAGCATCTTTATAAAGCACATGAACCTTGTTCTGATCATGGTGAAGGCCCCTCTACAGCTGAATATGTAGCAGTAAGTCATTTTGATGACTTGCCATCAACAAGTTCCCCTTCTGACTCAGTCCTTGTCAATAAGAGACTTGGAGACAGCTGCTCTGCAACCATAGCTGAACTTAAAGTGGCAGGTGTAGGTGAAACAACCATTAACTCTTTGGTCATTTCCATGGAAGAGATAGTTGATGATATTCATATTCAAGCTAAAGAATCTGTGAAGAAGTGTCTGTCTATACAGGAGCCTATTAAAAGTGACATTGAGTGTAAAATTGATGTGTTTTGAAAAAATGTAAAATCCTTTTGGTGTATTAAATTCTGAAAGTAAGAGAAGGCAGTATTTTACAGAAATGTGGGGAAGGGTAGTGGGGAAGGGTTGAATACATTCTTGGTACAAGATTTGATACACAACGCAATCGGACTACTGGAGGCTATGATGAAATTGCTGTTACTGATCAATTTGTTTACATCCTAATTTTGAAAACATGACAGTTTATTTACAAACACCCTGATATAAAGGAGATGATGCAGACTGATTCCAGTTCAAGAAACCTTTATGACTGATGTGATGGAGATCTGTTCCAGAGCCATGCTCTATTTTCTAAACAGAACCAATTCAGATACAGCTTCTCTATGATGATTTTCAAACTGCAAACCCTCTTGGATCATAATACATACATTAGGAGCAATCTATTTCAATTTATGGAATTTTTCTCCAAAATTCAACTCATTTCTGCCTAATATTCATTTGGTTGCTTTATTTCATGCCCAAGATGTTAAAACATATGGCTTTTCTAAAATACTTGATCCAGTTGTGCAGGATATTAAAGTACTTGAGAGGGGTGGAATTATGGTCCCCTTGTATGATCAACCAGTGTATGGAACTATTGTCCAAGTTACAGGTGACAACCTTGGTCTTCACTGTTTATTTGGTTTTGTTGAATCATTCTGATATTTTTGCTGCTTTTGTCTTGCTGAGAAAGAGGACTTTCAAACTGAATTTGATGACGATTCACCCAAGATAGTTATGCGAACTCGAGCATTTCATGCAGAACACTGCCAAAAAAAGGAGCCAAATCCCAGTCTTCCCTCTGTGATGGGTGTTAAACGTTCTTGCATTCTAAACTCCTTGCAGTACTTCAATTCATTTGAAAACTTCTGTCGACATTATGCATGATATCTTGGAGGGAGTGGCCCAATATGAAATGAAACTGCTAATACTGCACTTGATAGACAAGTACACAACATCAAATAAAATAGACAGGAGAATAAAGAGCTGTAACTATGGTTACATGGAGCAAAACAACACACCTCCTGCAGTGAATTTAGGAGAGGACTCTAATGACTTGGGGTTAAATGCTCTCCAGTCCTGGTGTTTACTTCCCAATCTAGCACTTCTCTTTGGAGACTTAGTTTGTCCCAATGATCTACACTGGTATTTACTATTGCTGTTGCTTCAGATAGTAAACATTGTATTTTCTCCAATGATATCAAAGGGTATTACAATTTTTTTGAAACACTTAATCGCAGAACACCACAGGTTATTCAACGTTATTCACTTTCCACAGATAATGAAAAATTCTATATATTGAGTGAATTGGCAGTAGAGTTGTTTCCATGTTAAGCTAAATAGAGTAAATTACAGTAGAGTTAAATATAAACACCGAATAGAGTAGAAATAACTCTGAAAATTGAACTCTGTAACAAGAGTAATTTTTACTCTATTTAGACTGGGACCAAATGTTATCTTTTGTAGAGTATAATTGTATTCAATTTGAGTAACATTTACTCAGATACATTTACTGTGTACTGGTGTGTGTATGTGTGTGAATTCCGGACACACAGCATTCCCCACAATATATTTTCTGCCCCACCCCCCAAACATTCTCCACTATTTGAACCAAGACTTCTAAGAGGGGAGTCGGTTACACGTGTGTGGTGTGTGAGTGCATGCTCACACACACACACTAGACACATAGCTGTCCATTTCCAAACAACTCGCATTCCACATTGGCCTATAAAAGAGACCACCCCCACTTGAATGCCAACCAACCCTTTACACTACTCAACTCTACCCCCAACACCTGCCTCCAACTCCAGTGTGTCGTGTGTGTGTGAATGTGTGTCTAGTTTGTCTCTGTCTAATGTGTGTGCATATAGTGTTTGTGAATGTGTGTGCCTGGCGAGGGGACAGTGTGTTGGCGAGGGGGCAGTGTGCCTGGCGAGGGGGCAGTATGCCTGGCGAGGGGGCAGTGTGCCTGGCGAGGGGGCAGTGTGCCTGGCGAGGGGCTGTGTGCCTGGCGAGGGGGCAGTATGCTGGCGAGGGGGCAGTGTGCTGGCGAGGGGGCAGTGTGCCTGGCGAGGGGCTGTGTGCCTGGCGAGGGGGCAGTATGCTGGCGAGGGGGCAGTGTGCCTGGCGAGGGGGCTGTGTGCAGCCATCTGGTCAGTATGGTTGATGGTGGTCCAGAGTCTCTACAGATCAAAGGGTCACTTTTCCTCTTTGTACTGATCTTCCTCATCTGCGTACAGACCTCAGTGTGTAGGGCAAAGGTTGGAGAACTGGGTCACTGTGTGTGTATCTGCCCTCAGGGAGAGGTAGGGTGAGGCAGGGTGAGAGGAGGGTTGAGATAGGGTGAGAGGAGAGGTGAGGCAGGGTGAGAGGAGAGGTGAGGTAGAGTGAGGCAGGGTGAGAGGAGGGGTTAGGCAGGGTGAGAGGAGAGGTGAGTTAGGATAAGGCAGGGTGAGATGAGGGGTGAGAGGAGAGGTGAGGTAGGGTGAGAGGAGGGGTGAGATAGGGTGAGGGGAGGGGTGAGATGGAGGGGTGAGGCAGGGAGAGAGGAGGTGAGTTAGGATAAGGCAGGGTGAGATCGAGTGAGAGGAGGGGTGAGATGGAGGGGTGAGGCAGGGAGAGAGGAGGTGAGTTAGGATAAGGCAGGGTGAGATCGAGTGAGAGGAGGGGTGAGATGGAGGGGTGAGGCAGGGAGAGAGGAGGTGAGTTAGGATAAGGCAGGGTGAGATCAGGTGAGAGGAGGGGTGAGGCAGGGTGAGAGGAGGGGTGTGGCAGGGTGAGAGGAGGGGTGAGAGGAGGGGTGAGGCAGGGTGAGAGGAGGTGTGTGGCAGGGTGAGAGGAGGGGTGAGATAGGGTGAGGGGTGGGGTGAGGCAGGGAGAGAGGAGGTGAGTTAGGATAAGGCAGGGTGAGATCGGGTGAGAGGAGGGGTGAGGCAGGGTGAGAGGAGGGGTGAGATAGGGTGAGAGGAGGGGTGAGGCAGGATGAGAGGAGGGGTAAGATAGGGTGAGAGGAGGGGTGAGGCAGGGTGAGAGAGATAGGGTGAGAGGAGGAGTGAGGCAGGGTGAGATGTGGTGAGAGGATGGGTGAGATAGGGTGAGAGAATGGGTGAGAGGATGGGTGAGGGGAGGGGTGAGAGGAGGGGTGAGGGGAGAGAGGAGGGGTGAGAGGAGGGGTGAGATAGGCAGCGACATCTAAAATAAACAAAAACCACTAGAACTAATCATCAGCTGGAGGACTAGAGGCAGTCACATCACAGTTCAAACACACCATTGAGTGAGTCATGAGTGAGACATTACTGGAAAGCAGAGCCCTTACTGGAAACTTTAACTCTTACTGGCAATGTGACATGTATGTATGTATGTATGTATGTGTGTGAGTCACTCCCTCCAACAGAAGCCATCTGGTAAACAAGACTTATAATAACGAGTGAGGACAACCAAGACTTGTTTTTAAGTAATGTTGCTCTTGTGGCATGTCTCTCCTTGACCACTACAGATATCACAGAAACCAAGGTCCAGTTGCATGTGAAAACAGCATGGTTTGCATTTGCTCCATTGTTAATGTTTTATTGGTCGCCCTCTCTACTCCCTCGCTGAGCCACTACAGTCTTCTCTTCCCACTGCCTATGGGTTCTTTGCAGTCAGCGAAACATGTGTGGTGTTGGAGTGAGGGGCCTCTCCCTCTGGCCGGTGTGGTACAGCGTAATCAGTGTGTGTACAGTGCACGTGCCTGCCTGCCTCTCTAGGGAAGTAGGTGAAGAGCCACTGAGCTCGTCTTTGAACTCCAGGCCATATGGCCCTCTGTAAGGCCCAGGCTACGGCACACTTACTCTAATACTATTACACTGTGTGTGTGTGTGACTACACATAATGCTATTACAGGCCAGGAAGCTGTGTGTGTGGTTACTACACACATAATGCTATTACACTGTGGTACCAGGGGGTCAGGGGTAAAGCTGCCTGGTATCACTCAACTAGCTGGCATTACAGACAGAACTGCTGGGCTTTAGACAGTTAATGTTGGTGTTTGTTTTTGACATGGCTGTGTGTGTGTGTGAGCGCTAATGTGAGAGGGTCTAAAGTCCACACCTATGGCCATATAAAGACCAGCTGTAAGGACTAAACCTATAGCTGCAGTGTAGTGATTTATTGAGAACAGTGTAGTGATTTAGGGAGAACAGTGTAGTGATTTAGGGAAAACAGTGTAGTGAAGCGGTGCTCGAACCAGAAACCCTGTGGATCCAGAGTGGAGGCACTACCTCCTGTTCCATACACTGTAGGCCCAGGCCTCATTTCCGTTTGAATGTGTGTGTGTGTGTGTGTGTGTGTCCCTACCTCGTTGTCGTGGGTCTGACAAAAGCTCATCCTGTCCTGGAACAAAGGTAGCAGGGAGAAGTTGTAGTGAAAGGACTGGGCCAGGGAGACGCCCACGCCTCCCCCCCCTTCTCCACCTCCTCCGATGGGGATGACCTTGCCTCGACCCGCTTGGTGCTGGTGCAGGCTCTCAGCTAGCCTCTCAATGAAGTGATCCTTGGTCAGCCGGACCCTCTGGTGGGCACGGACGCAGTTATCGCACAGGTACTCCTGGCAGTCCAGGCAGTGGGAGCTGGCCAGGTTCCCCTCGTCACAGGAGCTACACGTAGGCTCTCCCAGGCGGTGCGGGCGGAGGAGCCCGCCGTGGGGGTGGTGGAACCCAGGTATGGAGCCCCCGCCGACCCCCCGGTGGTGGCCGTTGGTATTCTGGCCAAGTTGGAGCTGCTCCTCGGAGCTCACCACCACATCCAGAAGGTTACTGAAGAGGAAGTTGGAGGAAGGGAGGGAGTCCATTCCGGCTTCGGAGATGGAGACCTTCTGATTGCAGGTGGGGCAGCTGAGTTTGAGAGGGTCCCCAGGGCTGCGCTGGCCCTCCAGGCACTGCCTGCAGAAGGCGTGGAGGCAGGGGAGGACATGGAGGCGCCGGGAGGAGAACGACGAGGAGGAGGAATGAGAGGAGGAGGATGAGGTGGAGGAGTTGGAGGAAATAGGAGTGGAGGAGGAGCCACAGAGCTCCTTGCAGAGAGGACAGGTTTGCAGGTCGGAGTCTGAGAAGGAAGCCATCTGAGGGGTTTTAAACAAGGCTACACTTTATAAGAACATCCACTCGGGTATTACTGGGGCATTCATTTGGGAAACGTATGTTAGTTTCTCCCCTTGTGTTCTCTTCTGTGGAAAACAGGTTCTTGAGGTAGGTCGTTTTTTACAGTCAAAATGCTCCACATACATAGGATAGGTGTTATCTCCAAACAATAACTCTCAACTGACGCCAGATACGCAAATAAAGGCCGCCCTTTTATAAGATTCTCTTCAAATCAAATTAGCAACATTAATTTCAGTTCACAATGATTAAATATCTTCACTTGGATACGGCTTTAGAATAATTATTTTAGGCTACTCCCTATAATTATGGCCAACTTTACATAGGCCTAAATCTATTCTGTCTTTTTTTTGGATGGGCTATTTTCATGAGGCCAAATCCAAAAGAGCCACCTTTAGAGTTCACTGGTTTTTGTTTATTCATTCGTTTGTTGTTGTTTTTGTTTTAGATGTCGCGGCCTGGCGGGTTTATAGAATAGTCCGAAAACAGATTTGTGCCCACAGCTCCTTTTCCCTCCCCAACCAACACAGCATCACACTACTCAATGCAAATATTTCGTCCCGTTTCAGAGTCAGTGTTGTCGGCCCTCTAGTCCACCATCCGGGCCCTCTCCGACGGCGTCAGAGGCTTGCAGAAGACGGTGGTTATGGTTCGCTCTCTCTCCGCCAAAACAAGACCGTAAATTATTCATCAAAGCATTGGCTCAACAGCAACTCGATCTCATTGCCGCTCTATAGGTCCGTTTGGCGACAAAACAACCCCAACCGTCTCCGTTTTTAAACCCCCCCGTCTTTACGCACAGTCCCACAGTCGAAACCAGCTCCAGGCACGTATGCATTTACGTGTGCGTATCCCCCTTCTTTCTCTCTCCCTCCCTCCCTCTCTTCGCGAGGAGGAATGCACAGGGCTTTTCCAAGCGCCTCTCTGGAACCTTGGAAGGGGGAAAGGCACGAGCCTCCGAGTCACTCCAATCGCATAAGCCTGGAGGAACTCCGAAGTTGCAATTGAAAGGCCGTTTTATAGCGATTCTGTAGTCCCAATTGGTCTATCTGTAGTTCTATTTTCTGTTCTGGTAAACGCGCTCTGAAATACAAACACAGACACAACACGGTGCGCTCCTATTGCTACCCACGCGCTCGTCCCGTCCTGTTTATGGGCGCGTGTTGCTGACTGATCCTCCAACCGCTTTAATCCTACTGGGAGGAATGGACACACACTTCCGTCCTGGCTGGGAGGAGGGGAGGGGAGTGGAAGAGAAACGGGCAGGGGCTTGGCTTATTGCTTGTGCTGCGAATGGGGGCGAGGGGCTCCGGAGACTCTTGCCCTTGTGATGGACGTGTGCTATAGGCTCAGGCAAATTACATTTTCAAAAAATAAATAAACGTTTCCAGACAGGTGATTTAGAATTGTATTTATTCCCCGATTCCTAGTTTGGAGGACCTCTTGTAAAACAATTTAGATGAATGAATGTGTTGTAGCCTAGCCTGTTGTAATAACTTGGGGCGGCAGGTAGCCTAGTGGTTAGAGGGTTGGGCCAGTAACCGAAAGGTAGCTAGATTGAGTCCCCGAGCTGACAAGGTAAAAATATGTCGTTCTGCCCCTGAACAAGTCAGTCACTGTTCCTAGGCTGTCATTGTAAATAAGAATTTGTTCTTAACAGACTTGCTTAGTTAAATTACATAAATAACAGTGCATCTTTGTTCCATTAGAAGCACCTGTCTTTTTGTAAACATTTATGCTAAAGTCACTGATCGATGGGTTCCATGGGGACACATTTACTTATCTGTAGATTTACTTATTTGATATTCCATAAATCTCTGTGTGTGCATGTGTGTGTGTCAGGGACGAACTGGTCATAGGGCAATTTTGGCAAATGCCAGATGGTCTGGTCCATTCTCAGCCCAGTGGGCCTGTCTACATTTTCCGCAAAATTAACACTATTTGGCTAAAAATGGGGGCTTCAAGGAAAAACAACTGTTCGGTGTGGGGGTCTCGATAAATGGGCTGTCATGATAAAAATGCCAGCACCAATGACATCCTAGAAAGTAGCCTTGACTAAAATAACCAACAGGAGGCTTTGTCACAGTTGGAAACAACACACTAACTAAATGTATGACATGTACAGTATATGATCGGCATGTATGCAACAGTGATGTGTTCCAGAAAACCCCCATGTCTGACATGCCTTGTTTAAGAAGATAATATACTGTGTGTAGGTGCAGTAAATACAGTATTATAAACTAGGTGGTTCAAGCCTTGAACGCTGATTGGCTGACAGCTGTGGTATTTCAGACCGTATACCACGGGTATGACAGAACATTTATTTTTACTGTTCTCATTATGTTGGTAACCAGTTTATAACAGCAATAAGGCATCTCTGGGATTTGTGGTATATGGCCAATAGGCACTCTGCGATGCGTCGTGCATAAGAACAGCCCTTAGCCATGGTATATTGGCCAATGTACCACACCCCCTCGTGCCTTATTGCTTAATTAGGTAATTCACTCTCCCATACATGCTTAGAACATGTATTAGGTACATATTTCTAGCGATTGAAGGGGAAAAGATGAAGCAAGGTTTGAACCAGCAACACTGTTCATGGGGCAAGTACACTACCACCTGTGTCATAAAAGTCTGGATCTCGTAGCATTGGCTGTAGTAGTAGCCTATTCCAATGAGCTCTGTTCAGATACACATATCTATGGAATAGGGCTGAATATGGAATTGAGCCTTCAATGAGGAAAATGGGGGGAAAGAATTAAAGACGAGGAGAAACAGTCATATGCACAGTCAAAAACAAGAGAGGGCAGGACAGGGTTAGGGCATGATTATGGGATTGTTGTCTGAACTCATGATAGGATATACACTGATAGAAATGCATTATGTAGAACAGACATGCATCAGAAAGAGATATTCTTTACACAGACATAATTGAGGAAATGTCATATTGGACAGACATAATCAGAAGAAATACACTATTGAGCATGTGTGTGTTCCCCAAAACTATTGGTCCCAGTTCCATTTCTGTTGCTAAACCCATTCCCCAAAACTCTTGGACCCAGTTAAATTTCTGTTCCTTGACCCTTTCCCTTCCCATAGTTCCTTCAACATGCACAGACAGACATGAAATGACTGGATTAGGGCGAGGCCAGACTGGTATACAACGGATATGTAACCATCCGGATATGGGACGGATATGTAACCCAAAGCCTATTCCTCCTTTGGCTGCCTTTCCTTCCAGTTCTCTGCTGCCAATGACTGGAACGAATTGCAAAAATCACTGAAGCTGGAGAGTCATATCTCCCTCACTAACTTTAAACATCAGCTGTCAGAGCAGCTCACAGATCTTGCACGTGTACATAGCCCATCTGTAAATAGCCCATCCAACTACCTCATTCCCATATTGTAATTTTTTTTCTTCTCCTTTGCACACCAGTATCTCTACTTGCACATTCATCTTCTGCACATCTACCATTCCAGTGTTAATGCTAAATTGTAATTACTTCGCCACTACGGCCTATTTATTGCCTTACCTCCCTAATCTTACTTCATTTGCACACACTGTATATAGATTTTTTCTATTGTGTTATTGACTGTACGTTTGTTTATTCCATGTGTAACTCTGTGTTGTTGTTTGTGTTGCACTGCTTTGCTTTATCTTGGCCAGGTCGCAGTTGTAAATAAGAACTTGTTCTCAACTGGCCTACCTGGTTAAATAAAGGTGAAATAAAAACATTTAAGAAATCCTAGACCGTTTGCTCTGCTACCGCACGGCAAGCGGTACCGATGCACAAAGGCTGGAACCAACATCGACTCCGCACTGATAGGCTACCCCGTGTATATATATAATCGTTACTCATTGTGTATTTATTATTCCGTGTTATTACTTTCCTATTATTTCAACAAAAAAATCTGTATCGTTGGGAAGGGTCCGAAAGCGTTTCACTGTTAATGTACACCTGTTGTTTACAAAACATGTGACGAATAAAATGTGATTTGATCTGTTTAGCCAATTAGAAAAGAGGCCATTTTATGTCTCACACTCCACACGAGCACGGACCAAAATTCCTCCGTTCTAATTTGGTGTCCGTTCTCCACGCGTCAGTCTCGTCTCGCATCAGTCTTAAGAGTACCTCTCTAATGAGCGAACATCAAGCCAGCTCCAAATATTTTCTATGTAGGCATTGGCAGAGGACGCACTCCCTCTAGTGGAGCTTAGGTAGCATTACCAGCTAAACGTAAATATAATAGTTATACCACTTAGCAGGCGATTTTATCTTTACATTTACATTTTAGTCATATAGCAGACGCTCTTATCCAGAGCGACTTCAAGTTAGTGCATTAATCTTTAGATAGCTAGGTGGGACAACCACATAGCACAGGCATAGAACGTGCATTTACCTCAGTAATGTAGCTATCAGCAGAATCAGAGCTAGAAAGGGGGTTGGGGGTCAAGTGCAAGTGCTGCTTATTAATTATTATTATTTATTATTTATTTTTTTGGTGGGGGTTCGAGGTGAGGAGGAGGATTACTTAAGATACTCTTTGAATAGGTAGGGTTTCAGATGTTTTCAGAAGATGGGCAGGGACTGCTGTCCTAGCTTAAGGGGGAAGCTGGTTCCACCATTGGGTTGCTAGGACAGAGAAGAGCTTGGACTGGGCTGAGCGGGAGCTGCCCTCCCGTAGGGGTGAGAGGACCAAGAGACCTGAGGAGGCAGAACGGAGTCCTCGGGTTGGGGTGTAGGGTTTGAGCATAGCTTGAAGGTAGGGAGGGGCAGTTCCTCTTGCTATTCCGTAGGTAAGCACCATGGTCTTGTAGTGGATGCAAGCTTCAACTGGAAGCTAGTGGAGTGTGCGGAGGAGTGGGGTGACATGAGAGAACTTGGGAAGGTTGAAAACCAGGCGGGCTGCTGTGTTCTGGATAAGTTGCAGCGGTTTGATGGCACAAGCGGGTAGCCCAGCCAACAGCGAGTTGCAGTAGTACAGATGGGAGAACAAGTGCCTGGATTAAGACCTGCACCGCTTCCTGTGTGAGATAGGATCGTACTCTATGGATGTTGTAGAGCATGAACCTGCAGGAGCGGGTCACTGCTTTGATGTTTTCAGAGAACGACAGGGTGTTGTCCAGGGTCACACCAAGATTCTTTGCAGTCTGGGAGGGCGACACTGGAGTTGTCAACCATAATGGAGAGGTTTTTGAGTGGGCAGGCCTTCCCCTGGAGGAAGAGCAGTTCCGTCTTGTCGAGGTTGAGCTTGAGGTGGTGGGCTGACATCCAAGCTGAGATATCTGCCAGGCACGTTGCCACCTGGGTGTCAGAAGGGGGGAAGGAGAAAAGTAGTTGAGTGTCATCCGCATTGCAATGATAGGAGAGACCTTGTGAGGATATGACGGGTCCGAGTGACTTGGTGTATAGCAAGGAGAGTAAAAGGCCTAGAACCGAGCCCTGGGGGACACCAGTAGGGAGAGTACGTGGTGCAGACACTCTCCATGTCACCTGGTGGGAGCGTCCTGCCAGGTAGGATGCAATAAAAGAGTGTGCATTGCCTGCGACACCCGGGAGAGAGAGAGTGAAGATTGTGACGGCACATGACCATCTGGGTAGGGGCTGAGTGGTTAGGGTTGGAGGAAAGGGAGACAGAAAAGGAAACAAAGTAGTGATCAGAGACCTGGAGGGGGGTTTCAGTGAGATTAGTAGGCCAGCAGACTCTAGTAAAGATGAGGTCAAGCGTATTGCCTGCCTTGTGAGTTGGAGGGGATTGGGAAAGGGTGAGGTCAAAAGAGTTAAGGAGGGGAAAGAGAGAGTTGGAAATAAATTAATTGAAGGCAGATGTCGGAAGGCTGAAGTCGCCAAGTACGAAGAGTGGTGAGCCATCGTCAGGAAGTGAGCTTATCAAGGTGTCAAGCTCATTGAGGAACTCTCCAAGGGCACCTGGAGGGCGATAGATGACAATAATATTAAGCTTGATTGGACAGGTGACAATGACAGCATGGAATTCAAATGAGGAGATGGACAGGTGAGAGAGAGAGAAAATAGAAAATCTCCACTTAGAAGAAATGAGTAGACCTGTGCCACCACCGTGACGGCCAGATGCTCTTGGACTATGAGATAAAGCATAGTCAGATGAAGAAAGAGCAGCAGGAGTAGCAGTGTTCTCTGGGGTGATCCATGTCTCAGTCAGGACCAAAAAGTCAAGGGACTGAAGGGCAGCATAGGCTGAGATGAACTCAGCGTTCTTCACCGCAGATCGGCAGTTCCAACCCGGAATTCCACATGGGTTGTGCGCATAGTGTACACTAAATTAGAAGGGTTGCAGCCAAGGGGTGGGGAGCGTCTGTAAAGCCTACGCGGAGAGGTGTGAATATGTACAGACAACACACACATAGTTGACAAAGCTACCAAATAGCAAAATTAGATCATCTGTAACTAACTAGGTAAGATACTCAAGTGAGAGTGGTGTGGAGTCTCCCTCGAATAATTCCGCAGAACTCTCTTTGTTTCGGCTATGGCCTTAGTTTTGCGTCAAAACCGCCGCTGACACAACCTCCACTAGGAAACCATTCTAGATTCTACCTCTTCGACCCTACTCTCATCCCTTTCCGCATCCTATTGCTCACAATGTCCCCTTGACAATAATTGCTAATTGCTAATTGCCTAGCAGAGGTGGAGAGCACACTATCAACAACTATCTGCAAATTCTGAGCAGTCAGCAGTTCACACACCAAGCAGTTCACACACCAAGCAGTTCACACACCAAGCAGTTCACACACCAAGCAGGCCACTGGGAAGACAGGCAGCACTTAAAGTAGATAGCCCTAGCTAGCAAAAAGACAGTACTAGACCACAACAGATAAAGACAAAAGAGACATTATACACACCTGGAGATATCAGGAGTCATCTAGCCATAGACTAGTAGTACAGTAATAATAATAATAATACATGGGAATTTCAATGACCCAAAGTTGCTTTACAGTTATAGAAATGCAAAACAAAACATCAGACTAAACAAGACATGAATAAAGAGATGGGTGGGCTCAAAGAAGGGAAAGAGTGTGATGTATCAGTGTATGGGGAGGGGAGGGTTGGGATTTGGATATGAACCCGGTTTAGGGTAAGGGGTAGGGTAAGACTCCGTAGTCTGTAATGGTTTGCAAGCCCTGCCACATCCGTTGAGCGTCAGAGCCGGTGTAGTACGACTCGATCTTAGTCCTGTATTGATGCTTTGCCTGTTTGATGGTTCGTCGGAGGGCATAGGGGGATTTCTTATAAGCTTCTGAGTTAGAGTCCCTCTCCTTGAAAGCGGCATCTCTAGCCTTTAGCTCAGTGCGAATGTTGCCTGTAATCCATGGCTTCTGGTTGGGGTATGTACGTACGGTCACTGTGGGGACAACGTCATCGATGCACTTATTGATGAAGCCAATGACAGATCTGGTGTGCTCCTCAATGCCATCGGAGGAATCCCGGAACATATTCCAGTCTGTGCTAGCAAAACAGTCCTGTAGCTTAGCACCTGCTTCCTCTGACCACTTTTAAATTGATCTAGTCACTGGTGCTTCCTGCTTTAATTTTTGCTTGTAAGCAGGAATCAGGAGGATAGAATTATGGTCAGATTTGCCAAATGGAGTGCGAGGGAGAACTTTGTATGCGTCTCTGTGTGTGGAGTATAGGTGGTCCAGAGTTCTTTTTCCTCTGGTTGCACTTTTAACATGCTGATAGAAATTTGGTAAAACAGATTTAAGTTTCCCTGCATTAAAGTCCCCGGCTACTAGGAGCGCCTCCTCTGGGTGAGCGTTTTCTTGTTTGCTTATGGCGGAATACAGCTCATTCAATGCTGTCTTAGTGCCAGCCTCTGACTGTGGTGGTATGTAAACGGCTACAAATAATACAGATGAAAACTCTCTTGGTAGGTAGTGTGGTCTACAGCTCATCATGAGATACTCTACCTCAGCCTCAAGACTTCCTTAGATATCGTGCACCAGCTGTTGTTTGCAAAAATACATAGACCACCGCCCCTTGTCTTACCAGACGCCGCTGTTCTATCCTGCCGGTACATCGTATAACCAGCCAGCTGTATGTTGATATTGTCGTTGTTCTGCCGCGACTCCGTGAAGCATAAGATGTTACAGTTTTTTATGTCCTGTTGGTAGTTTAATCTTCCGCGTAACTCGTTGATTTTATTCTCCAAAGATTGCACGTTTGCTAGCAGAATGGAGGGAAGTAGGGGTTTATTCAATCGCCTACAAATTCTCAGTAGGCAGCCCGACCTTCGACCCCTCTTTTACCGACTCCTCTTCACGCAGATAACAGTATCGAGGCCTGTTCCCGAGGAAACAGAATATCCTTTGCATCGGGCTCGTCAGAGCCATGAAAGGAAGAAAAGGATTCTGCTAGTCTGTGGTGAGTAATCGCAGTCCTGATGTCTAGAATTTATTTTCGGTCATAAGAGACGGTAGCGGCAACATTATGTACAAAATAAGTAAAAAAATAAGTTACAAACAACACAAATAAATGAACAAAAAACACAACCGGCTGGGGGCACGTAAAACGTGTGCCTTCTTCTCCGGCGCCATGTTAATGAGAAAGGTGTGCTTGAAAGGATGGACATAACTCTGCAATGTTGGGTTGTATTGGAGAGAGTCTGAGTATTAAATCATTTTCCACACACAGTCTGTGCCTGTATTTAGTTATCATGCTCATGAGGGTCGAGAATCCACTCTTACATAGGTACGTGGTTGCAAACAGCGTGATTTTCCAAGGCAAGAAACTCTGAGCGCAGCCCTATCCAGAAATCTGGCAGTGCCTTCTGATTAAATTCAATTTTCACAGAACCGCTTGTTGCAATGGGAAAATACCTGCGTAATTGCACACCAAGCTCAATCAGATGCTTTGCTATATCACATTTGACATTGTCCATAAGCTTGAGTTCATTTACACACAAAAAATTATACAATGATGGAAAGACCTGTGTGTTGTCCTTGTTAATGCAGACAGAAAAGAGCTCCAACTTCTTAATCATAGCCTCAATTTTGTCCCGCACATTGAATATAGTTGCGGAGAGTCCCTGTAATCCTAGATTCAGATCATTCAAGAGAGAAAAAACATTACCCACATAGGCCAGTCGTGTGAGAAACTCGTCATCATGCAAGCGGTCAGACAAGTGAAAATGATGGTCAGTAAAGAAAACTTTAAGCTCATCTCTAAATTAAAAAAAACGTGTCAATACTTTGCCCCTCGATAACCAGCGCACTTCTGTATGTTGTAAAAGTGTTACATGGTCGTAGCCCATATCATTGCATAATGCAGAAAATACACAAGAGTTCATGGGCCATTTTCACTGTAGTGTCCAAAACGTCTTTCAAGCTGTCAGACATTCCCTTGGCAGCAAGAGCCTCTCTGTAGATACTGCAGTGTACCCCAGTGGTGTCAGGAGCAACTGCTTGCATGCACATTACCACTCCACTATGTCTCCCTGTCATGGTTTTTATGCCATCAGTACAGATACCAACACGTATTGACCACCAAAGTCCATTTGATGTTACAAAGTTGTCCAGTACTTAAAAAATATCCTCTCATGTTGTCCTGGTTTCCAGTGGCTGGCAGAAGAGGATGTCTTCCTTAATTGACCCCCCCATAAACATAACGGACATGTACAAAGAGCTGTGCCAGGTCTGCCAACTCATATATGCTGTAACGCATATAATTCACTGGCTTGTATGCAAAGCAGTAATTGTTTCAAAACATCTCCTGCCATGTCACTGATGCGTCGTGAAACAGTGTTGTTTGATGAAAGCATTGCCTGTAGTTTTTTTGTCCTTTTCCCCCAGCATTGTCCCAGCCATATTCACGGAAGCAGGAAGAATGAAGTCCTTAACAATAGTATGGGGCTTGCCTGTCCTAGCCACTCGGTAGCTCATCATATAAAACGCTTCTAGCCTCTTCTTATTAATGGTATCTGTTGCTTTTATACATGTCTTACAACTCAAAAGTCATCTTTATTCCTCGCTCAAAAAACTCCTGTGGCTTATTTTTCAAATTGTCATGTTTCGTTTCTAAATGTCTGCACAAGAGTGAAGGTTTCCTGTGAGAGAGTAACAGTAAATGTGATTGGATGCTAAATATTTGACTAGGCTACCTGTATTTGACATTGTGTTGTTATTTCCATGAATTGTATTTTTGGCAGTGAAATGAGGCTACTCAGGCGAGAAAAAAACCTCACCCAAATGTATAGCCCCATTGGAAAATATAAATGGACTGTTTGAAAATGTAAAAAAAACAAATGTATTTATTTAAAAAAAATGTGAATCACATTTTTATTTGGCGTACCCCTGACAGCATTGCACCCCCGTTTGGGAATAACTGTTGTAATCAATGCGTTGGGAGACAGGGACTTGGTGTGGGTGAGGAGTCAGGCTGCAGTGTTTTGAACCATTTGGAGCTGGAAAGAGATCTGTGTCATTGGAATAGCATTGGAAGTCAAGGTTTAAGTGACGGAGGGTTTGACCAAGAGGGAGGATGTAGATGAAGAGTAAGGGAACCAGCACAGAGCCCTGGGGGATACCCAATATAACTGCAGCGGAGTCTGAGGTGTAGCCATTGAGGGAGATGTAGTGGGTCTGTTTTGTGAGGTATGATTGTAGGCAGGAGCAGTCAGAGCACATACAGATTATCCCTGCAAGGGTTAAACCCACGATTTTGGCATTGCTAGCTCCTTTCCCCTTATCAACTGAGCCACATCTTGCCTGACGACTCACCCTGAATTGAATTCTGCTGCTCTATTAAAGATTGCAACATACATTCAGTGATTGGCTCATCTCTAACAAAGAGTATCAAAATTGATAAGGTCGTCATGTAGGCTGGCTCAACCCGTCAGTTTCTGGGACCAATCAGAGCAGTCAGAATATGTTCGCATTCTAGGCAAAACCAGACTCCTCGTGGACATCAGTTTGGCTAGAGTGATATGGATGGGTAGCCAGGCAAGAGCCACACAAACACATTATTGTTACACACAAAAACAGAAGTCAGTCAGTAGTAGTTTATTTTTCCTTTAAGAAATACAAAATAAGACTGAAACTAAATAGCTTCTAGACTGTTGTTCCAGAAAAACAATGTGTTTTACACAACCAAACATACCTACAGTAGAAGATGCTGAAATACTGTTCATCGCTAGAACCGGCGATAGACTTAGAACAGACAACCAAGTTCTCGACAATCACTTTAAAGCACGAGAAGAATAGAATGATATAGCACTGGAAAAGGAAACAAATAGGTATGTAAAGAAATCAGGAAGGTCGTAAACACTGATGTGATTCCAGCTAGGACCATTAGGTTAACTGGGATCAAAATGTCTGTTTGATATGATCTCACTGATTTTGAGACAGAGTTTTGGGACACGCTTTCTTTCTTTACAATAATATAGTACTGTTGTGAATTTATTCCATTAAAATGTAGCATGACAGAGCTGACTGACAAAAAAACAAACATTTTAGGCTTTTAAATCTGCTTAGAAACAAATGTTAAGGAAATTAAACATTTTCTGAAACAAACCTTGTAGTCAAGTATGAATGGTATCCAGTTCAAAACCGACATTCTTTAATCTTTTTTTTCTTTCTTACAAAACAGTAAAATCTAGCTTCACAAATGTTCAAGTGACTCAAATATGCAACAAAAAAGTGTTTAAAGAACATCAAGCTAAAATTAGAGAACTTTCAAATAAACCACATTTTCAAAACAAAATCTAGTCAAAGCCAAACAAACTTGGAAAGTTTTGTACTTCCTCTCCTCCATTCAACATCTCCTTTAAATTAAAACAATTTACAATGAAAAACTCAACATACAATAAAGTTTTGTAAAAAACAAACAATTATATGCAGTTCTGATAGTCTTTTCTTGATACAAATCCCTTGATCAGATTAGCCTGTAAAGTCTAGATGCTGTAGGTTAAAGTTTGAAGAGTGTCACACACACGGCCATGGAAGTGTTCAGTACAACCTTTTCCTGTTCCAAACCTTCCTGGTATTCCCAGAAAGAATATTGGATTGGAACATTGGTCGTTATTCCCAGGATGGGAACTTCGGTCAGTATTCCTGGGACGCTTTTATTCCTAGGAATGTGTCCAGACCTCATTGGCCCAGGTGTGGTTGTGTCGGAGCCAGCGGCGTGCGGTGTGTGTGTCGACCGTGAACAGCTGTTCCTGACAGGAGTTGACCGCTGTATAGTGGACGGTCAGTTTAGGGTTGGGGACGATCGCTGCAGAGAGGAGGCGACTGCCTGCCGCCAAGTACTCACTCTCACTGTCTCCTGTTCTGTAGAGGGAGAGAAAACCATTAGTATGTATAGTCAACTGCCAGTACTAGACACTCACTTTCAGTCTCCAGTCCTAAAGGAAAACGCATTTATGCGTGCCAACACACACACACCTCTTGAGTGTGATGATGATGGACTGTGGTGTGCCTGTTGTGTTGAGGATGGTTGTAGTGTTGAGGGTGAGGACCATCTCAAAGGCCAGAGCTATCTCCATCTCCCCCAGGGAACAGGGAACGGTCAGTGCCAGAGAGCCTGGCACGGACTTCACACCAGGGTAATAGCCTAGACACAGGGCCTCTGAAACACACACACACACACACGCTGCTCTCAAACTACAGTGTTTCCTAATAAAAAATACCAATCTTATTTTTGATAGAAAAAAAATGGTTATCTAGTACGTAATAGACTCACGTTTGAAGAGAGCTCTAGCCCGAAGCCAGATGTTTTGCTTGCCCAGTTTGTGCAGCAGAGTGTGCAGCAGAGGAGGGTCCACAGCCAGGCTCTTAGACAACATGAAACCCAGCGTGTCTGAGGCCACAGTCACAGTCTGTCTGTCGACACATGACTTGAGGTGACTGTTGAACAGACAGCCGTATATGGAGATGTCTGCTAGGTCTGGGAGAGGGTCACACACACACGGTTGGTAACGTCATAAATAAATGTGCAACTCACTGGTACCTCTTGGGCCAGATACACTACCGGTCAAAAGTTTTAGAACATCTACTCAGTCAAGGGTTTTTATTTTTTACATTGTAGAATAATAGTGAAGATATCAAAACTATGAAATAACACATGTAATCATGTAGTAACCAAAAAACAAGAAGTGTTAAATCAAAATATATTTTATTTTTGAGATTCTTCAAAGTAGCCACCCTTTGGTGCCAACTGCCAAAAAAGATGCGGTGTGGGTGAACGGATGATCTCTGCATGTGTATTTCCCACCGTAAAGCATGGAGGAGGTGTGGGGGTGCTCTGCTGGTGACACTGATTTATTTGGGTTTAGTGGGACTATAGTTTTTTTTCCTTCCACAGGACAATGACCCAACACACCTTCAGGCTGTGTAAGGGCAAATTGACCAAGATTATTATTATTATTATTTTTTTTTATAATTTCACCTTTATTTAACCAGGTAGGCTAGTGGAGAACAAGTTCTCATTTACAACTGCAACCTGGCCAAGATAAAGGAGTGATGGTGCTGCATCAGATGACCTGGCCTCCACAATCTCTCGACCTCAACCCAATTGAGATGGTTTTGGATGAGTTAGACCGCAGAGTGAAGGAAAAGCAGCCAACAAGTTCTCAGCATATGTGGGCACTCCTTCAAGACTGTTGGAAAAGCATTCTAGGTGAAGCTGGTTGAGAGAATGCCAAGAGTGCAAAGCTGTCAAGGCAAAGGGTGGCTATTTGAAGAATGTCAAATATATTTAGATTTTTTAAAACACTTATTTGGTTACTAGATGATTCCATATGTATTATTTCATAGTTTTGATGTCTTCACTATTATTCGACAACGTAGAAAATAGTCAAAATAAAAACCCTTGAATGAGTAGGTGTTCTAAAACCTTTTACCAGTAGTGTAGGTTGGTGAGACAGTTGGGTGTGTGTGTACCTGCAGGTTCCTTAAGACCAGGCAGGTTAGTGAGGACCTCCAGTGTGTCTCTGTGGGATGTTATCTCAGCCAGTCGAACCAGAACCGTTGTTCTCTCTGCTACGTCCTCCACCGAACACGGCCACACACACGAACTCAGGAACCACTCGTTATCTACAAAACACACCAGAGGTCTGAAATATCAAACACACGCCTTGTTCCATCACTTGAAACTTGGTTACCTGTGTGTGTGTGTTACATGTTTAACTTGGAGTGTGAGTGTGAGACAGTGCATTCGTTACCTCGGAGTGTGTTGAGTGCCCCCTCTACACTGTCGCTCCTAAGGAAGAGTTCTGTAGCTATTGTGATCAGGTGACAGCGAGAAGCTCCATCCTCGTTACCGAACAGTCCCTTCAGAGTGGAGTAGTTTACCTTTAACCTGGATAACACATCCACCAGCCTCCGGCCCTTCACACACACACACACAGAGAGAACACATACACACCAATATTACAGACCAAATCAGCCTTTGATCCAGAGTGTGAGAGAAACACACACACACAGTTACCTTGGCCCATTGTTGTGTCTTGTGGTATCTGAACATCAGAGAGACTCCTATTCTCCCCAGGAAGCTCTTGATCAGACCATCCTCCCAGTCCTCTGTCTCCTGGTACACTGGAACAGAGAAAACTAACTACTGAAGAAAAATATAAAAACGCAACAATTAACAATTTTACTGAGTTACAGTTCATTAGGAAATCAGTCAATTGAAATCATTACATTAGGCCCTAATCTATGGATTTCACATGACTGGGAAGGGGCACAGCCATGGGTTGGCATAGGCCCACCCACAAGGGAGCCAGGCCCAGCCAATCAGAATAAGTTTTGCCCCACAAAAGGGCTTTTTCCTTAGTTTCATCAGCTGTCCAGGTGGCTGGTCTCAGACGATCCCGCAGGTGAAGAAGCCGGATGTGGAGGTCCTGGGCTGGCGTGGTTACTCGTGGTCTGTGGTTGTGAGACCAGTTGGACGTACTGGAAAATCTCTAAAACGACGTTGGAGGCAGCTTATATAGAGAAATAAACATTCAATTCTATGGCAACAGCTCTGGTAGACATTCCTTCAGTCAGCATGACAATTGCATGCACCCTCAAAACTTGAGACATCTGTGGCATTGTGCCCTGTTAAAATTGCACATTTTAAAGTGGCCTTTTATTGTACCCAGCACAAGGTACACCTGTGTAATGATCATGCGTTTTAATCAGCTTCTTGAAATGCCACACCTGTCAGGTGGATGGATTATCTTCTCCTATGACAAATGTTCACTAACAGGGATGTAATGTTCACACCAAGTGGAGAATTTTTTTTTTTGTCCATTTGGAACATTTCTGGGATCTTTTATTTCTGCTCATGAAAACACTGCGTGTTGTGTTTATATTTTTGTTCAGTATAATATCATCCCAAGCCTAGGTCTCCTGGTACACTGGAACAGAGACAACTAATACATCCTTATTCATTATCAATACTCAAAGACCTGTCTGTCTCTGTAGTGTCTCACCTGTCTCAGTGAAGGAGGCGAAGGGCAGGGCCAGTCTGTCTTTGTCCCCCTCGAGCAGCGCTATGGCAACGCAGCCGCTGAAGTGCTGTAAGTCGACAAGACTTCTGTGGGAGTGGCATATAGAGCGGAAGACTACACCCAACCTCCCCCAGTCCTCCTGCTGGGAACACAACTAGAGGGAGGGAGGGAGGGAAAGGAAGGAGAGAGAGAAATGTGCCAAAATGATTACATTTAGATCAAACAAGCAACAGAACTAGGAGAGAGAAAAATACTTCACCTCCACGAGAGCATGGGCCAGACTCAGCGCTTCAGGAGTGGGCGCTTCAGTGTTCATCGACCTGGAGTGATGGACAAGTCAAACAGCCAATCAACCAACACCAGTGACAAGATAAAACCTGGGCTGCGTTCAGTACGAAAAAACGATGTGCAATGTTAAAATCCACAGAAACGGTACTGTACGACCAAGTTCAATAACAGTATGATTATATGGTGGCCTAGAGATTGTGTAATGCACGAGTTTTGCAATTTCTAATGGCCACACCCATATTGATCAGCCTAGCATCCTGTCCAGAGGGTGTACTTGTACAACAAGCGGTCTCATGCTACAGAAACAGGAGATCTTGCGACACCTCGCCACACCCCACCAAACATGCCTCAAAGGCTTTTGAAGAACGGTGCACACAGTTTTGGGGAAACGTCGCGTTCAGTACAAACCATCACACAACGTAGTAAACGTTAAATCGAACTGAACGCACCCATGGGTTTCTCAGCCAGCTCCTAAAACAGGCTTGGGTTGCCAGGTACAGGACTGACCCGACAGTGTGTGTAAGATGTATGTGAAGTGTGTGTAAGATAGACTCACCTGTGGTTGCCAGGTTTAGTTGTGTAATTCTCAGGTGAGTCTGCTGGGTGGTATTGTGGCGACTGAAGGAACATGTGTAGGACACGCTCACATTGGTCCACATTTAACCCCAAGCCTGCATCCACCATCTGAACTCACACCATTTAGATCAGCAGGGTCACACTCTTTACTTAAAACAAATAAAACTGACAAACAACAAGTCAGCTTCAGTGCACACACACCAGAGGAGGCTGGTGGGAGGTGCTATAGGAGGAAAGGCTCATTGTAATGGCTGGAATAAATGGAATGACGTCAAACAAGGTTTCTATATGTTTGATAACATTCAATTTATTCCATTCCAGCCATTACAATGAGCCTTTCCTCCCTATAGCTTATCACACAATCCTCCACTGACAAACAGACACATACACCTTAGTACCTTAGAGGTGAGTTGAATGAGTTCAGGTAAGACGGATTGGTCTTTCTCTCCCACATAGTCAAACAGAGCCAGGAGAAACGCTGGACTGGGCTAGATGGGGGAGAGGGACAGTCAAATAATACCCGTTTGCTTTGCTGACCACTAGGGGTGTAATGGTACACGTATTCGTACTGAACCGTTCCTGCACAGGGACTTTGGTTCGCACACAAATTAATATATAAAAACAATCTACTAAAACACTAGGCCTATAGGCTATGCCTACGCTGCATTGTATGCCATTGCCTCAAGTAACTGAGCTGAAAAACATTTGTAGGGCATTCTGTTAAAACTAGAGCCTATACGCACATAATAGAAATTATAATCTTAACTGGCACATTCCTTTTGTGAAGCGCTGCCGGGAACTAGTACTGTACGCTGGCGAGTGGTGGGGGTCGATCCTCCATCATAGTTTAAATCTCCAGTTTACTAGTACTGTACGATGGCGAGTGGTGGGGGTCGATCCTCCATCATAGTTTAAATCTCCTGTTTGTGAACATTTTGGCTTCACAGTAGATTACAACGGCGATGGACAGAGAGTTGCTGATAAAACATTAACAGTATGTCACCACTGCTCAACGCGAATAGCCTATTCAGAGTGGCGCGTGTAGCTTGTCGGTCAATCACAAGTCATCAAAACGGCACTATAGTCAGAGCCTCCGCGTGCAGCAAAGCAAGTAAGGAGATGATGTAATCAAAGGAAATTGTTGACTTAAATGAAACTATTATGCTACAAACGACCAAGAGTCAACAGGTAGGCAGCTACTTAATCTAAATGGAGGTGTTATTTGTAACTGTAGGACAGGGAGAAAGCACATGCAGCCTCAATTAGCCTAGCTAGCTAAATTAGCCAACTTGCTTTCTCAGTTTGATGCAGCCAAAACAGGTACTACTTAATCATATTGGATGATAAATAAGCTCAGTTATTTTACTAGCTTGACTCACCTTGGTTGGTTGCTCTCCCTCCTCCTCGCTCCCTGTGTCACTCACAGTACACACACAGCAAGGCCCCTCCGTCGCCTGCTAGAGCATGTCTCCCTCGCACATTACCACCTCTGGTTATTAAAGTAGCTAAAAAAATATACTTTTCTGCTGCTTCCCTCAATAAAATCAGTGTAGTTTGTGTGTGTTCGTACCAGTATGTTGTGGGCGGTGCTGACGTGCAGCACCGTGATGATGTCAGACAGAAAGCCAGCTTTGAGCAGAGCGGCCAGGAGAGAATTCAGGACCAGAGGGGTGTGGTAGACTCCTGGAGGACTGAACTGGTAGTACGACGTAAACACTGACACTGAAGGGAGATGGACGGAGGTGTGAAAGGAGAGAGAAGGGACACGGACTGTAAGCAAGAGCAGGACAGTGAAGCGTGTCAAAGAACGATCCATCTGTGTTGTTCATGCATCTACCTCAGTCAGATATGTCTGAGGAGCAATCAGCACTACAATTTAATCAAAACACACACTAACCTGCCCTCTGCAGACAGACAGGGTTGGAAGACCTGACGAACCTCAGCACCGTCTCCACACAGAACTAGAAGAAAATAAAACGCATTAAATAGTCAAGACATAACACTCAGCAATCTTGACATGGAAAGAATTCACAAGTCAACCAATGGACACCATCATATCCATTAATCCTTCCAGTTGGCATGAACATTACTATTAAAGCTCAAGTTCTTAATCACAAGCAGAGGGTGCTCTTACATCAGCAGTGCTACCAATTTGGACTACAGCACAATTTATTTTCCATAGCTAAATGTTTTTGCTACGGTGCACCATAATGAAGAGGACCCAGGTGGTTATGGAGGCAGTAGCAGCCTACCTTCTCGTCTCCTCTCTTGGGCACATGGAGGAACCAACAGGTCTTATGGAAACAGTCCGACATGCTGAAATAGTACTTGCAATACTGAGGGAGGACGGGAATGGAGCAGAGCAGGAGGGAATGGAGGAGAGGGAGGAAGGGAATGGAGGAGAGCAGGAGGGAATGGAGCAGAGGGAGGAAGGGAATGGAGGAGAGCAGGAGGGAATGGAGGAGAGAGGGAATGGAGCAGAGGGAGGAAGGAATAGAGGAGAGCAGGAGGGAATGGAGCAGAGCAGGAGGGAATGGAGCAGAGCAGGAGGGAATGGAGGAGAGAGGGAATGGAGCAGAGGGAGGAAGGGAATAGAGGAGAGCAGGAGGGAATGGAGGAGAGCAGGAGGGAATGGAGGAGAGAGGGAATGGAGCAGAGCAGGAGGGAATGGGGGAGAGGGAGGAAGGGAATGGAGGAGAGCAGAGAATGGAGGAGAGGGAGGAAGGGAATGGAGGAGAGAGGGAATGGAGCAGAGGGAGGAAGGGAATAGAGGAGAGCAGGAGGGAATGAAGGAGAGGGAGGAAGGGAATGGAGCAGAGGGAGGAAGGGAATGGAGGAGAGAGGGAATGGAGGAGAGGGAGGAAGGGAATGGAGGAGAGCAGGAGGGAATGGAGGAGAGAGGGAATGGAGGGAGGAAGGGAATAGAGGAGAGCAGGAGGGAATGGAGGAGAGCAGGAGGGAATGGAGGAGAGAGGGAATGGAGCAGAGGGAGGAAGGGAATAGAGGAGAGCAGGAGGGAATGGAGGAGAGAGGGAATGGAGCAGAGGGAGGAAGGGAATGGAGGAGGGAATGGAGCAGAGGGAGGAAGGGAATGGAGGAGAGGGAGAAAGGGAATAGAGGAGAGCAGGAGGGAATGGAGGAGAGAGGGAATGGAGCAGAGGGAGGAAGGGAATGGAGGAGAGGGGAGGAAGGGAATGGAGGAGGAGAGGAGGGAATGGGGAGGAGAGGGGAGGAGAAGGGAATGGAGGAGGAGGAAGGAGGGAGAGGGAATGGAGGAGAGGGAGGAAGGGAATGGAGGAGAGGGAGGAAGGGAATGGAGGAGAGAGGGAATGGAGCAGAGGGAGGAAGGGAATGGAGGAGAGGGAGGAAGGGAATAGAGGAGAGCAGGAGGGAATGGAGGAAAGAGGGAATGGAGCAGAGGGAGGAAGGGAAAGGAGGAGAGGGAGGAAGGGAATGGAGGAAGGGAATGGAGGAGAGGGGGAATGGAGGGAGGAAGGGAATGGAGGAGAGCAGGAGGGAATGGAGGAGAGAGGGAATGGAGGGAGGAAGGGAATGGAGGAGAGAAGGAGGGAATGGAGGAGAGAGGGAATTCATCAAATCTGGGGGGGGGTTTTATGGATAACTAGGACAATTCATAAAAGTATATTTGTATAAAGACAAATATGAGAAGTAGTTTTATTATGAGAGGTAGTTACACTGTCAAATTGTCTTTGAGGGCCGGTGTCTGCTGCCGCTGGGTCTTTACATGAGGTTGTATGTCCTATGGAACACCACATGAATCAGTTCTCTCTGCCTTCTCAACGGCTTCACATCAAAGCTGTACAGATACAAGTTTTCATTATGTATCGTGGATGTTGTGTTTTCCCCCTCACCATTGCACCAGGAGTCTCCAGTCATCAGATAAGGCAGTGTGCTCTTAAATGAGTTCAGAGACTGGATGGCCTTGGCCCTGCAACACAACTTAATCATCATTCTCCTTCAACTCTGAACCATCATCGCCACCACTACCCTTCTCAACCATCATCATCATCTCTGATAGAAGTGCAGTGGTATGAAAGGAATGAAGTCTTGATGAACAGTATTATTGCAGAAAGAGCAGTAGAGGTGTAGTGTTGGTTGGAGTAGGCCTACATGGTGTATTGTGTTAGTCAGTGTAACAGTCATATACCTCTCAGAGATCTCTGCCTTCATTGGCCTGTAGTTGTAGTCAGTTCCACCCTGCTCAAACACACAATACAGCAATGTCACAATTGTACTTATTCAAAAGCAGTTTTTTTCCTGAATTGACCCCAATCATGGTTTATGCTATGAGCATCTCTCCCTCTGCATATATAGATCTGTAAATTGTAGATCCTCACCGTACTGCAAGTCAGCTTATACTACATATTCTGTATGCTGTCTATGTGGCTGTAAGCTGTTAGTACAATGTCTATTGCTGGCAGCACCTATTCACTGAGTCAAATTCTGGGTATTGGTAAATGTACTTGGTGAATAAAGTGATTTTGATGCTATGAGCTGACCTGGTCTGGATGTAACGCGTGGACAGTAGGGGGCCAGCTGTTGCTGTGGACCAGGGCAGGCTTAGGGTTGGAGCTGGCTACAGGTCTCCAAGATCGTCCTGCATTCTCCTCATCTAAACACAAAACACACATTACAACAGGTTTACACTATCATCTCATTTTAAAAAGGTAATTATTGACCGACAAAGAGATTTATCAGAATTTCACACTAGTTGGTTTTCAGTCTTTCCATAGTTTATATTGTGTGTGTGTGCGTGTACACACACACACACTTCTATTGACCCTTTCAGAGGCACAAACCTTTAAAGTGGATAATTCTTCTCTGGTCGGTCTTAGAACCAGGAGGCCCATCTGTACCCGTGGTGGAGCTATAAGACAAAACAGAGAGAGCATTTTCAAAGTCCTGTATAAGAGGTAGCTAACAAATTCTAACTTAAAACGATCATACCTTTTCTCAGTGGCCCATGAGGGACCTGCACCCGTGAGTAGTAGGGCTCTCCCTGCCCCAATGGTGGTCCTGGCTCTAGCGGCCCTTTGTCCCCTGGTTGACCCCCGCATGGGGTCACGGTCCTGAGGCAAGCTGCCAAACAGCTCTGGGTCATCCAGGAGAACATCCACAAGCAGGATGTCCTGCTCGTAGGCTGTGAACTCATCCAAGAGGTCAGCTTTGGGGTCACTATCCAGCTTGACCTTTGACCCTGCCCTGACTTCTACTTCCTGGTGTTGAGTGTGTGACCCGGAAGAGGAAGGAGTGCCGGCTTCCTGGTTCTCAGACGTGACCTTAGTACAGGAGGTGGACTGATTATGATGATCGACATCTTTATCAGTACAGGGCTGGGTTCTAACAGGCTCTAGTGTCCCATCTCCAGAAGACTGCGATTGCCCCTCTTCACCACATGTACCATCATCTTCATCAGTGGAGGTTGCCTGGGCCTGTGTTCCAACATCTACTGCACTGGACAACTTCTCTTTCTGATCTACAAAGTCAACGTCCTCTTCTGAGTAGCTCTGTGTCTGCAGCATCAGGCGTGTTATGCACAGCATTGGTGTTTGACCTCCAAGAATCCCAGGGGCGAGGTTACTGATCGTGGCCACCACAGCCTCTCTCTCTTTGGGCTTGCCGAGCGACAAGCCCCCCTGTGTGCTCTTCTGCTCTGGACGCTGCTGCTCCTGCTTCTCTGGACTGGAGGACTCACTGCCTGGTAAAACCAAAACCTTCAGGTCTCCACTCGCAGTCACCTCTCCTTTTATTTCATCTCCCTCTCTTCTCTGCACCTCCACTCCCTCTGCCTTTCTTTTTTCTTGAGGCAGAAGTGAGGAGCTGGATGAGAGAAAGGAGGATTCAGCTGAAAGACAGGAGAAATCTGGTGGAAGAGGGGATGACTCTGCTGAGTGAAAGGAGTCTGAGTGAGACGTGTCTGTCTTACTGTCCACAGCTGACGGGGAGGAGGTTGCATTGAACATAGCCTCAGCTTCATCCTTCCTCCGAGGGGAGGAGGGAGTAGGAAAGGAGGAGGGAGTAGGAGAGGAGGGTGGTGGGGATGTCTCTATGTTTTGGGATGCAGATGAGAACAGAAGAAAGGCGGCGGTGGCTGTGTCTATGTCACTACCGAGGCCTATAGGAGGGGGGGTGGAGGCTGTCTCACCGCCGCCACTGACTTTAGGTGGAGGGAAGGTTGAGACAGAGTCAGTTTTGGGTGGAGAGAGGCAAGAAACGGTGTCTGTGTCAGTTTGAGAAAGGCTGGAGGAAACAGAAAAAACGGTATCAGTTTCACTGTGGTTTTTGGGTGGGGTGAGGAGGGTGGAGATGGTGGGAGCTTTAGGTGGAGGGGAGATGGAAGCTTTGTTGCGATGGAGACCCCTAGTTCTGAGTTGGGACTTTGGCTTCTTGTGACACAGGGGGTGGGATGGGTACACCTTGCTTGAAGTGTCAGGAGAGAGTGAACACTGGGTCACGCTCTCATCCTCTTCTCCTCCTCCTATTCCATTGCTCATGTCTTTCTCTTCCATCATATTTCCCTCTCCCTCTTCTACATCTCCCTTCATCCCATTCCTATGAGCATAGACCTGGTAGCTTGTCTGTGGAGTGTATTCAGAGACTGTACAGTGAGAGGTGAGAACTCTGGTTCTCTCAGCCCTCACCAGTGAGTCTCCATATCCGTTCATCAAGGCTCCATTAACACAGCCCGCAGCTGATGACTCAGACTCCCCTGGAGGTGTCAGTGGTCCATTAGCGTTGAGAACTGATGATGTCACAGGGAGTGACTGTGCAGAATCAGGTTTGGGGAAGGGCCAGGAGAGGTAGGTGCGTGCACAGGACAGGTGCAGCCTCTTCATGTAGGCCACCACTCTACGACAGGAGAACAGGTCTTGCTCCTCAGTGTCACTATCAGAGGGGGAGTCTACCCCCACTCCGTTCTCCACGGACCAGGGAGACAGCATCCCGTTGGCAGGGGACTCCAGTGACTTGTCACCTCCCCCAGGCCCAACCCTCCAGCCTCCATCCTGTGTCATCAACTGGTGTGATCTCACAGGAGCATCTGTAGCGTTGCTATGACTACGACTGACATGACTTGTGTGAAAATGCGGCGGGATGTCACATGGCATCTCCGACCACGTCCGACTGTCTTCGAGGGAAGCCATAGCTATCCCAGGCTCCAGTTCTGGTTCGCTTGGACTAGATTGTTTTTGCTCCATTATGTCTCCGTGGACATAACCCAATCTCATCCGCTTAGCAACTGGCTTTCCTGTTTCTATGTCATCACTTCCTGTTCCAGAGTCTTCAAGAATGCCTCTGTCATGCGTTCCAGCCCCGCTTGACCCCCTGCTCACCTGCTGCTTACCTAGTGAGAGACAAGCAAAACCATTGGTGGAGGCTTCAGACATCCCGCCCGCCGAGGCAGCGAGAGATGCAGAACGATTTGACTCAGTCAATCCGTGCGCCCCCGTGTGCATGCACTGGTGAATTTCAGTCGGCGTCAGAAGCTGACCATTCTTCCCACACTGAGAACAGTGATACGACTTCTTTCTACTAAGGCGCTCCCCAATCGTCTCAAGCCCATGGCTCCCTCCGCTGCGACAACTAGGCCCTAACAGACTAACTTCGCTCCGATAGTCCCACTTGAAACAATGCACTACTTTGGAAGTCAGGAGCTGGGCCGGCAGCAGGCAGGAAAAGCCCCCAACCGAGACGTCACATACTTGAGCTACATCGCAGAGCTTGACCTTGGGGTACCTCCCTATCCAGATCACCAGCTTCTTGGGGGCCTTAATGGTGGAGGTGAAATTCTTCCTGGTTTTAACCCTGACCTTAGGCTGCTCAAGCCCCACTACTCTGCTGAGGACGCTGGCCCTGCCTCTGCCTGTCACTCCAACTCCTACTGGCTCAACCCTGGTCAGCTTCCTTCTCTTAGGGGGTGTGTATTTAATTTCTCCACACAGGGCGCAGCACAAGGATTTGACCACTCTCCTGACTGACCGCTGTGGACAGGATGGCGAGCTGACAGGGTGTTTGGGGCGATGGCGTGTAACAATGGGACTCCTATCAATATCTGGAAGCGGAGATGAACACCGTCAGTTGATCTAAGTTATTTTAAGCTGACTATGGGTGTATCTCAATAGTTTCAACTGGCTTCCTCTCCTTGACTCCTCTCCTTCATTTAACCTCACTAGAATATTGGACCGCCTACCAGGGAAAGGCCAACACTTGTAAATTTTTTTGACATCAGTGCAAATGAAGGGAAGGAGACGAGGGGGGGAAAGGAGATGAGGGAAGGAAAGGAGATGAGGGGAGGAAGTCAATTACCACTATTGAGTTGCAACTTATAAGCTAAGTAGTCTGAAAATGCATCTACTTCAACCAATGACATATAAACCCTGGATTGCTGATGCTATGTATTAGCCATTGAGGGGCTTTTAAGCAACCGGTTGGCCATATTGGCACTCCAGGAAAAGCAGTCCTCCATAGGAATGAATGGAATTCTATATTACTTAAATTAATTTCAAGGACAAAATTACATGTATTTAAGTATTTTTGTTGTAGTGGGGACAGTAAGATTAGCACTCTAAAATATATATTTTTTAAATAAATGTTGTTTTGTTTTTATGTTTAGCTCACATAATATAATTTAAAAGTATGCATTAAGGTGTAATAGAATAAACGTGTCAGAAACGTAGACATTGTAGAGTTGTGCCAAGATGGCTGCACGGTGGCTTCAATACAGCGCCTCCTGTCAGTCATCCAGGGTTTATACACAGACTTCAACTCAATTTACCATAAATAACGTGGAGATTAATTGGAATCTAGCGTACATCAGTTACAATCAATTGAAATCAGGCTCAAGCGCTATAACTTTATAACTACATCGCTTTTCATGGGTTGATCAAAGCTGAATTACCAATACAGACTTCTCAATGCATTACTGCACATTCATACAACTTTAAAGCTATCTAGTCAGTTAGCCATGTGAAATAAATGCCCGCTAGTCATCAACTGTCTCCTGGCAAGCAAGAAATGCAGACTGCGTGGAGCACAGCATTCATAATGTAATTTTGGTCGACAAGGTAACAGACATTTCAGAAGCAACAGCAAACTGAGCTTGCCTCAACAGTGACGTTTCATTCATTGCCACGTTGCTGCAAGTGGAGTTAGCGCCAGAGTGAGCGGTACTGATTACAAGCCAGCTAGCTAGCTTAAATGCCAGTGGGCTAGCTACCTATACCTAGCATGTTGAGGCAGGCTAGCTTGCATACGAAACCAGTCAATCACATTATCGATGCAGTGCTCCATTCAATACAATTGTAAAAAATGTATCTTACTTGAAATCCCATTAAGTAGGGAGAGTGCCTTTTTTACGGCGTGGCCAGCATCCCCTTCCGTAGATTCTGCACCTCCTCGTTCTGTCCCTGCACTTGCAGCGGACGTTGCAGATTGTAAATTCTCAACTTCAAACTTTCCTTCCCTCCCTTGCGCTTTCGCAAGTTTCAAAGCAGCACTCACCGGGTTATTGGTTCTTTTTCGTGACTGAGCTGGAGACTGCTCTTCAACCGCCTTGACTGACTCTAAACAAGAGACGTTCCTCTTGCGCTCTATTGATCGTGTTCTTCTCAGCACAGATTTTCTAGTTCTTGGCCAATGTCGCTGGGGGCATGCCAGCAGCAACATCTCGAGTATTGACAGCTGCACCGCACGCTCTCACTCTGGACTTCACCGTTAGGTCGCTCTCTATGTAATAAGAAACGCGCCTAGAGTTTTTACCCTTGGAAATTGCTTGGTTAAAAGTATTGATTTTATCAGTCAGTTCGTAGGAGCCCTCACTGCCAAAGGACACCGCGAACTGCAGCCTGCAACAGTTCTTTCTTATGCCCCGCTGTCACCCTATTCGGCCTAGTTGCAGATTTACTTCTTGTGTGAGGTCCCCTGACTTTAGCCTGGACATATTTGCTTGTAGTATATGGCCCATCTACTTTCACCTCAAAGTAATTCCCAGTGCTCAAATGCCCATTGTATTTAAAATAATTTATCTTGTACAACTCCATACCTTCACATTCAGTCAATGGTGGTGACCTCTGTTCCCCACTGTCTGCTGGCACCGCAGTTGTTTTTCCGACAGCTGTCTCACTCGCAAGGTGCCCCTTTTCTGTCCCCAAGTATGGGGGGAAATTATGATTTTCGGATTTCAAAACTGAGGATTCAGTGTTCCCCAAAACAAAATCATCCTTCGTTTTCAATTCGCTGTTTTGTGAAGAGCATTCCAGAGTTTTCCTGATGCGGTTAGGATCGCCATGTGTCTCGCCGGTTGGCGAGTACAACACTTTGAATGGCCGTCTCCGTCTGGGCACGATTGGCAGTCCATTATTGCCTTCAACTTTCAGTACGCTTCGATTTAATTTTACCCTCCCTGTAGATGGGAGCATGGTCGCATTTCAGAGCTATTTTATCAGCGAACACGAAAAATATTTTATTTGCACCGTTTTTTCTTTACTTTTTGTCTGTCAAAGCGTTATTAAGAGTTTGATAAACCTTGCTGAAAAAATCTGTTCAAAAGCTAACTTTGAAAGAAAAAATGTAAACCAAAATTGTCACTTCCCACGAATAAAATAAACGTATGTTTAACTTAGGCCACGGGAAATACCATGCATGGGCTATAAGTATTTGTCGGATGATAAATAAATAACACACATTCAGACGCTGGCTAGTAGGCGAAAATCGCTCCATTCAATTTCGATGCAAATTCAGAATTAGTAGGACTAAGTGATAAGAATGTCACCGAAATTAGTAGTCCTACACGATTTGTTTAGAGAAATTATTCTTATAAACAACTCTGGTTTTAAACGTTCTCGTTAATTGAAAATGTTATGTAGAGCCTGTCCAGGCTAGCTCTCCCTGCCTCATTTCCCATTTAAATCACACCTGTTGCAGTGAGCTTGATGCTATCCTACTGGGCATGCGCATATCCACGAACGTCCGACATCGCTCTAATTTCATTTGTTGTCAAATTTACATCAATTTTCTTAGATACTGTAGCCTAGGCTACATTTTTCATTTAGTCTATCATATCTAAGAAAGTCAAACCTAATGAATAATTCAACATATAGGCTATGAGTTTGAACGCTGACATGCTGACCAGACCGGACACGTCGCGTGCGCGAGCGTCGCAAAATAAATGTAGAAATCCATGTTATTCAATTATTGCGCCAAAGAGCGTCTGCGACGCCAAGGGCTAAAATAGAAGTCTATTTCTGACGCAGATTGCGCTGAAAGTCCTGCCTCTCCCATCTCCTCATTGGTTTATAGAAGCAGGTACCCACGTGCCATCTCCTCATTGGTTATACCCACGTGGGTGATTGAAAGACGAACTTTGTTGTGGGTTGTCGTGGTAATACAATGAAAGTTTAGATGCGATCACCATAAAAGTTCAAAGATGAAAAAGCCTGGAAGGAGGAGAGATGACTAGAAACGATTCGGTTGGCCGTTTTATGTGTGGATTAATTGTCGGAGTAGAGGTCCTTGTGCATTTCAGGTAAAATAACAACTCAATGTTTATATCCCAGGACAAATTAGCTAGCAACAGCAAGCTAGCTAAGTAGGACAAATTAGCTAGCAACAGCAAGCTAGCTAAATAGGACAAATTAGCTAGCAACAGCAAGCTAGCTAAATAGGACAAATTAGCTAGCAACAGCTAGCTAAATAGGACAAATTAACGTTAGCTAGCAAGTGCAAGCTAGCTTTCTAAATTGCCATACATGTTTAATGCTTTTCGACCTGTCCCCAAATTAATGTAATTGGTTCAGAGTTTGTTTTGATATTTTAACCTGCGTGTCGTGATCGCGTTTGGTGTGGGGGGGGCAAAATAAATGTATGCACGATAGCGCACGATGGCGCACGCGCGCAGCCGGTTTGGGTTCCGTGTGAGCATGATCCCATTATTGTTGATCCCAAAAGTTGTCGATGGATGCAGGTTAAAGCCCCAAACCAGAGAAGCTACAAGAACTATGCCTTATACATCTCACATAGATTACATGGCTACAAATACAAAATGGACACAACACAGGACTAAAATTCAATACATCTTTATTGTCCATGAAAGGCAGTTGACAAGATCATTGGAAAACATAAAAATAGCACTATGCAGAGATCTGTATATAATGACGAGATGCTCATGTCTCCGCCATAACAATAGGTCGATTTTTGACAGATTTTGGCGAGAGCTAAACCTCTCGCTTCGGCTCTTCCTCTCTGTACTAGGATAGCAGAAGCCGACAATTACATTCTTTAATCATTATGTCAAAACAAATCAAAGTGTATTGGCCACATGCACAGGGTACAGTGAAATGCTTGTTTGCTAACTTTCCTTAACAATGCAGTACAATAACAATATCAATACAAAAGTCTCAAAATTACAAGTAGTAATAAAAAGTAGAAGAAAAAAAGAGTAATAAAAACTATTATGAGAAGTATGTAGGCTACACAATAGAATATATACAGTAACCTATGATTGAGATACAAATAAAGACAGTTTAATACAAGTAGTAAAGTGAGTAAAGGGACTTGGTATAGCAGTTTAAATAAATAGTAATAATAAGTTGTAACAGCAGTGCTGAATGTGCGTGTGTGCGAGAGTGTATGTGTATGTGTGTCTAGTAGGCCAGGTTGTGCTAGATTGTGTCACATTAACATGGTGTCCTCATTGACCTTTTGATTATTGTCTAGTCGTGTGGTCGAGTGCTGCAAGGAAAGATCTATTTAAGCTGCAGCTGTGTTCATAGTCAATTTACACACGGCCTACGGGCCATCAGCAACACCCTACCTACACTACCATTCCATTCCAATACATATAATCACAACATACATTATACAACACCAAAGGTCAGGGATAGAGAAAGTCCTTTGTGTTGGGAAGTAGGCTCCGCCCTCTTCACTGCAGAGGTTACGGGTGAAAGGTATTTGACATATGTATTTAACCCAGCTCTGGAAGTCAGGGTTGAGGCGTCGTAGGTGAGAGGTCAAGGAGAGACCCTGGTGTTGGGAAGTAGCCGGTCTCATCACCACAGCGGCCTGATTCACAACACCAGCTGCCCCGCCCTACCGGACCTGACCTGACCAGTAGATGGTGCTCCAACTGCTCCGCCCTACCAGACCTGACCAGTAGATGGTGCTCCAACTGCCCCGCCCTACCAGACCTGACCAGTAGATGGTGCTCCAACTGCTCCGCCCTACCAGACCTGACCAGTAGATGGTGCTCCAACTGCCCCGCCCTACCAGACTTGACCAGTAGATGGTGGTCCAACACCAAACACAGTGGTCTTCTGTCCTGAGGGGAAGGGAGAAGAAAAGAGGGACATACAGATGATTGAGAGAGAAAAGTGTAAAGGGACCACTAAGTTCCCTATAAGCTCTAATATGACTGCAACATAGAGAGAGAATAAGAGATAGAGAATATGAGAGATGGAGAGTGAGAGATAGAGAGGGAGAGAGAATAAAAGAGAGAGAGAATAAGAGAGAGTGAAAGACAGAGAGATAATAAGAAAGAGAGAGAGAGAGATACACAGAAAGAGCGGGAGAGATGAGCCTTCCTAGCTCCTCTCACAGCTAGGGAGGATCCTGGGAGACTCTGCTGCATCTCGTTAACTGACAGGCTTTTACCCACAACCCCTTGCTCTACTGCCATCACAATCTGAGGCCTGACACGACACCCATCGCTCCCTATGCAGATTTTATAATCAGGGTGTGTGTGGGGGGAGAGAGGTTAGGGGAATATATAAGCTTTTACTTTGCATTTCAAATGATTGGGGATTAGTACTCGTATGAGATAAATGGGAAGAGAGAGAGTCAGCTCAAAGTCACAAGTCAGTCAGTCACTCGTCTTACTGTAGTTGACTTTCATGCACGATTTCTAATCTCATGACTTAAAGGAATCGGAAAAGCGAAGCAGACGTTTTTGGCGTATGGCAAAAAAACTTAAGTTCTCTAAAGCCTCCATAAATGTTGTTTCATCTTTACATTCTCCTCTCTATGTCTCTCTCTTTCTCGAGAACTTCTCAAACTCTGTCTCTGTCTACCATGAGGTCCCTAATATTTTTGGGTTGTAAACTGCGAGGTCTTGGTGCTTTATAAATGTTTTGGTTTTAAAGAGCCTTCACATATTATAACTAGGGCCCAGAGCTTTTTTTGGTCAGGTCAAGTGACTTTAATTTAGAGCCATAGAGTTGCAGGATATTGCAGAGTATCCCCATTAGAAAGACCACGTTAATGATGCGTTTGGGTTTCTATACATCTCTACTCTGATCTCAGGAAGCAGAATCAATCATGGAACTTGGCCTGCCAAGAAGACAGAATGATCAACATATACCAACATGGAAATACCTTCCATGAATCCAGAATAACAAAAAGTAAAGATGAAAGATGATGCATGCAGTGGAGGCTGCTGAGGGGAAGACGGCTCATAATAATGGCTGGAACGGAGCAAACGGAATGGTACCATTCCACATTCCACCATTCCATTTGATACCATTCCACTGATTCCGCTCCAGTCATTACCACGAGCCCATCCTCCCCAATTAAGGTGCCACCAACCTCCTGTGGCTGCCTGCTGTCTGGTCAAATGAGCTCAGTAGAAAGAGAGGGAGAGTTGATAGACAGACAGAGTAACTGCAGCTGTCTCAGTGGGAAATACACTGTAATGATCGCTCACACACCCTCTAACCAGGGACAGAGAGAGGAAATTTGAGTGCTTGTGTGTGTTTTTAATGTTATGTAAAAATGTAGACTTTCTCCCTACATTCCCTTTACTGTATTGTATCATATCATATTGCATACTGTATTCTATTTTATTACATTAAGTTGAATTAAATGTCATTAAATTCCATTTGATTCTATACCTGGCCAGTGTAGAGCTGGAGAGAAATGGAACGGACAAGGAACAGTTCTAGAAATCACCATGGATTCCACATTCTAGGGTTGTTATAGAATTCCTTAAATAGCCCTTTCTTCCACATCCTATATGGTTGCCATGGCATCCAGCATCCAGCCTCCAGCTTTAAGAGAACGCCCACAAGCTTTTAGAAATGTGGACCTATACTGTATAGATTCACACCGTTGTCTCTGCATGCAAGAGTGTCTAATAATACCTATAAAATACCCCCATTTGGTTATGATGATGCCTGTGGTGGTGATGATGATGATAATAATGGTTTTATGTATACATTTAGGGTTTTGTCATAAGTGTGTGTAAGTTCTCTTTTCCTCCATCTCTTCCCTCTCACAATCAGTAGGTAGTTCAGTCGGTTGTTGGGGGGGGGGGGGGGGGGGGTTGAATAGGATATTAACAATGTATAATTTTAGGGTGCATATAGGCAGAGTTTGCCTGGAATATGTGTGTTTGTATTTTCTTCTAATGCCGAGTTTGTCCTGAATATCCCCTAAGAACTCTGATAAAAATACTCTGAGACTTATAGGTGTCAAATCAATTAGTATGAGAGAGAGAGAGAGAAACTTCCTGTTATAAAACTCTCCCCCATTAACCTACAGGGAGGTAGCCATTTTTTTTCACCTAGCTCTCATTCCGACTGGGTTTGAACCATCTGCACGACACAAAAGTGTGTTAGCCCACTGAGATAAAGCCCTTGGCATAGGTTGTAGGACCTAACGCAAGTATTCAGGTCTCAGGCAAGGTTACCCATTGCGCCATAAACAGGAGAGGTGAAAATAATATGGTGGATAGTCAGAGACTTAGTGGGAAATTAGCTTTGAACTATCCGGTCTGATCCGGTCCTATCCGGTTGTTAGACATTCAGTGAGGATGAAGAAGATGAGACGAGGAGAGGAAGACACTTTAGACTATTGAGATGCACTTTGTATTTTCCCTTAAAACACTCAGAGACAGACAGACAGTGTGAATACATTGGGCACACCTCAACACTTATGCAACTGTAGATTGAGATGGAAAATAAAGATGTCGAAGCTGGGAGCCAGAGAGCCAATCTCAAGTGTGGTTTGTGTGTGTGTGTCAGTGTAGAGGGGGAAGGGCGGTGACTGGATGTGGGTTTCACTCTCAGCTAAAGAGACACACGCGCATACACACAGCTTGATGGCCGACTCATGACCCTATTCCTGCTGTCCTCATGTCCCCTACCGAGAAAACTAGAGAGAGAGAAAGAGAGAGGGTGGGGGAGGGGGGTGGGGGTGGGGGGTCACAGACTGACTAAAGATGACTCTCTATAGGGAAACCACCTCTGTCTGCTCTCTCTTTCCCGCTCTCTCTCTCTCTGCAGTAATAATAGATAGTAATCTAATGGCTCCATTCTATTCAACCATATTGGAAGAGTCATGAGATGGAGAGAGAAACATAGAGAGACATAGAGAGAGCGACAGAGAGAGAGCTAGAAAGAGAGAGATAACGAGAGTCATACAGAGAGAAAGAGAGAGACATCGAGAGACATACAGAGAGAGAGAGCGAGAGAGAGAGAGACATAGAGAGAAAGAGATTATTTATTTCCTTCCATGCATTATTTAGTCTGGAGGAAGAGGAGTTTAATCAATGAACAAAATCACACCTCACACACACACATGCGCGTGCTGTGGTAGTAGTGATAAGGTTGGATAGTCATTTTGTTCAGCTCAGTGTTGATTGAGTTTTCCTGATGAACTACTTATAGAAAATGCAGAAGTGGCGGTATTTGCATTCATAGCAAAAACTTTGAATTAATCCAGGCCATTTTCATAATCTGTGGCGTGTGTGTGCTTCAGGGTCTGGTCGGGGCAAGTCGAGCCCTACCCTCCGTGTAAGAAAATATAACAAGTAGAGCTATATAACTGTCTATAACTGTCTAAATACACAATACAGTCCATAGTTAGGCGTTGTGTGATTGTATATAACTGCAATGCATAAATAACCTTTGTGTTCGTATAGAGATTAAGATCGATGTGCCAGAGGAGCACTAACTCTGATGACTTCTTCAGGTGCCAGGAGTGTGTGTGTGTGTGTGTGTGTGTGTGTGTGTGTGTGTGTGTGTGTGTGTGTGTGTGTGTGTGTGTGTGTGTGTGTGTGTGTGTGTTTAAAGCTGTAAAAAAAAACTACTAGTTCAGCTCTTCAGAAAAATCCACTCAGCAGCAGACAGTGTTTTATGGAAATGTACATTGTGTCCCTCAGTTGGTACTTAATGGCTAACAGTGACTATTGTTTTCACAAGAGGTCACTTTTAGATATTTTTCTATATATATTTTGGGGTTTATATTTTTTATATTATTGTCACGCCCTGACCTTAGAGATCCTTATTATTCTCTATGTTTGGTTAGGTCAGGGTGTGACTCGGGTGGGAAATTCTATGTCTTCTGTTTCTTTGTGTTTTGGCCAATGTGGTTCCCAATCAGAGGCAGCTGTCTATCGTTGTCTCTGATTGGGGATCATACTTAGGCAGCCCTTTTTCCCACCATTAGGTTGTGGGATCTTGTTTTCTGTTTAGTGTCTTAGCCTGACAGAACTTTCGTTTTCGCTTTTGTTATTTTGTTTGAGTGTTTTTTGAATAAAAGGAATCATGAACACTTTCCACGCTACGCTTTGGTCTACTATTCCTACCACCAACGAGAGTCGTTACAATTATGTAGAAATTGTGCTCCAATATTGAATTTAAAAAGTATGTTTTATCGAAGTGCCCTTTAATATAGACCACATGGAGAATTCAATACATTTTTATATGAATAAAGACTTGGTAAAGTGCTCAAATTCTGCATTTTGACATGTCCCTCTGTGCACCCTCTGTAACTTCCAGGAAGATTTTAACCCATTTAACACCAACATTTCTACAAGTTTTCACCTTGATTGTAAAAGTCCAAGCTATTTTCTGAAGATTATAATTGATATAATGTGATTAGTGACTAATTTTAAGGTAAAAAAACCAACAATAACCTGTCCCTCATTTTAACATCAACCCTGTTACATGAACTGAACTCTCAATTTTGTGAAACTATTCCTTTTAAAATATTTAATAGTCAAATCATAGTGTAAAAGCAGGTGAGCTGGTTCTACTCTTTTTGGCCGTTTTGTGGTGGAAAACTGAGCGGGTCGATCATAACATGCCATATTTTGTGTAAAGATTGCGTTCAGTTGCTTCTTCCTGTTGCACACAACAACCTAGAGTACCATTTCCCCTGTAACATTAGGATTTATGGCTGATTTAAAAAGAAATGGTCAACCCTGTTACTTTATTTGGCACTTAATAGGCACGTACAATAGGCCCATACTATAGTCCTTAAAAAAAAAACTATTGAGATGGGAAGATGTGTTTTTTATTCAGATGAATATGTGCTCTTTATGACAGAATGTTAAAATTAGGTGAAATCAAAGTTTTTTTTCTCACCAAGTTACACATCTCAAAAGGTACCGAATTGGTGGAACGACCAACATAGTAACTCTATTTTCATAGAAAACATAATATCTATACATTATATTAGGATAATGTATTTTAACTTTGCAGTTTTATATTTGGTGAACAGTGGATCTGGTGTTCGAGACAGATTGAGAGAGAGAGTGAAATGGAGGGAAGAAGAAATACTGGAAACTTCCTGGCTGCCATCACAGACTGTGTGTCTAAACGGCAGCCATTTTACAGGGATGTTCCGGAATGTCAAATAAGGGTAATCTTTGCTTACGACGACAGTTCCTAGTGTTCCCAGCATCATGTACTCAACAACGTCTCAATTCTTTCACACTGCTGCTGCGAGACTGGTACGTCTAAAGAAAGATTCGTACTTTCCATTCATTCTGTATCTAAAGCTCTAATCAGACCTCCACAAAACTGCCCAGGACTACATATCCAGACAGAACACATGCACGCACGCACGCACGCACGCACGCACGCACGCACGCACGCACGCACGCACGCACGCACGCACGCACGCACGCACGCACGCACACACACACACACACACACACACACACACACACACACACACACACACACACACACACACACACACACACACACACACACACACACGGACACACGCTTGCATGGACACCTCTTCTTACAGCCAGCCTATGCCCTAACGAAGCTTCGCTTTCGACGAGGAGACCGAGGGGAGAAAGGGAGAGAAATAAAAATAAAAAATGTGTCAATTTATAAGAGAAAGGAGTGGAAAGCTATAGAGTGAAATGATAGAGAGAAATAGAAAGAGAGAGAAGCACACCTTGGTATTTTTGACTCCATCTTTAAACATAGACTAGGCCTTCTGTCTCTCTCTCTCTCCTCTCCCTCCCTCTCCCCATCTCTCTCTTCTCTCCCTCTCGCTCCATGTAACCTTCCCTCTGTCTCTCCTCCTCTCTCCCCCCCCCCCTCCCGCCGTTTCTCTCTCTCTCTCTGCAGCTATTCTCAGTCCTTAGGAAGAGAATCCTATGGAACATAGAAAATAGAATATGGAATACTGGGAGTCGTCTCAGAATATAGAATATCCTGAAAAAATATTCCCCACTTAGCATGTTTATGGAATACTTCCTTTCGAAAGATAGCCTATAAGGAATATGGAATTCTCCTGTCTCTGAAAATAGATCCATGGAATATGGAATACAGAATACTACCTGCTTTGCTATGTCATTCCCATGACGTTCCCATGACTTTCCCATGTCCAGACACGTTACATATATGTTACACGTTATCTAGTGGTAATATTGATCATACAGTGTGTGATGTGATGTCGGATAGCTAGGATGAACCAAAGGGCGTATAGGGAACGGAGTCAGGAAGATATGGAGAATATGGCAGCGAGATGCATTACTTTCTCTCTCTATTTCTCTTCCTCAATCTTTTTCTCTCTCACGCTCACACACAGAAAACACACACACACACACACACACACATACTAGCTGATGTTAAACATCTCTTTGTCTGGGTTGATTGCGTAATAATCACAGCGGTCATACACACACACACACACGCACGCACGCACACACACACACACACACACACGCTAGTCTCTTTCCTATTTTTCTATACCCATATATTCCCTGTTCAAACCAACCTTTCACTTCACACCATGACTCTCCTACATATAGTACATCATTTATGACACCCCTATAAACATGTAGTCTCTACATACTGTATACACCAGAGGAGGCTGGTGGGATGAGCTGTAGGAGGAACGGCTCATTGTAATGGCTGGAATGGAATAAATGGAACGGTATCAAACACAAAAGGTTGCAAGATCGAATCCCCGAGCTGACAAGCTAAAAATCTGTCGTTCTGCCCCTGAACAAGGCAGTTAACCCACTGTTCCTAAGCCGTCATTGAAAATAAGAATTTGTTCTTAACTGACTTGCCTAGTTAAATAAAGGTAAAATAAAACAAGAAATAAAAACACATCAAACACATGTTAAACTCCATTCCATTTGGGCTCCCGAGTGGTGCAGCGGTCTAAGGCACTGCATCCCAGTGCTAGAGGCATCACTACAGACCCTGGTTCGATCACGGGCTGTATCACAACCGGCCGTGATCGAAAGTCCCATTGGGCGGAGCACAATTGGCCCAGCGTCGTCTGGGTTAGGGGAGGGTTTGGCCGGGGTAGGCTTGCCTAGTTAAATAAATAAATAAATAAAAAATGTATTACATTCCAGCCATTACAATGAGCCCGTCTTCCTATAGTCCTCCCACCAGCCTCGTCTGGTATACCATTATATACATATCCCTCTATATATACCCCTATATACATGTACACAATTCATTTCCTAGATGAGCAGTCAACAGAGTTGGGTAAGGAAATCAATTTGACTCAAGAAGGAACCAAACTCAACATGAAACTGAATTTGGT